>NC_142009.1:32050966-32354438 GCF_049901735.1 Notechis scutatus
CCTTTTTCCCTACAAGGGCTCATGGGGAAAAAATGGCTGAATGGAGTCAAGGAGGATGGCCTGCCTGGTGAGTGTGTGGCAGGTGAGATGTGCCTCTTGTGTGTGGCAGTGATGGTGATACAACAGACAGCTGTGTGTAGTGAATCACTACAACCCGATCTACTGGCCACTCCTGAGGAGGTTAGCCTCGATCCAGAGATGTAGCTCGTTGTGATGCTATGGTTGATGGCCACCTCCCACAAAAGAAGGTGCCACAGGAGCCATATTGAGTTTTCTTATGGCAAGTTTCTTATGGCAAGTTCTTATGGCAAGTTTCCTGTGGTGAATTGTCCCACGCTGAAATGGCCATGGCAAGGTGGCCCTGGTGACAGGTCCATGGGAAAGTGGTAGTGCCCAGATGTCCCATTCTGGCATCAGAAGGGCAAACCAATAAAATAAAGGGGATACAAAGACTGTGCATGGTCAGGTGTTAATAGTAACCTTATCCTTATATCTGCAGTTTTACACAGAAGAAAACATCCAGAAATAGAAGGAAGCCAGATGATTCTTTTATCTGAAACTGAAAAAATAATTTGTTAGTGACTTCAGCAAAAGGAGTAGCATCAGCTTCACAGACACCTATGATCCATACAGGAGGTCCTGGTCTTCATCCAACAGCCAAGAGCTTATTAAGTGGGGGAAAGTTAGAGATGGATTTTCCCTGCTAGGTTCTGCCCAGTGAAATGACCAACCTTTCTGCATTACTAAATCTCAATGTCTATGGAGATTAACAATCATCAAGGTCATTGTTGTCTGAAAGGTGCTTTTCCAACAGGCAACTGGCCTTTCTTGTTTTTCTTTGAACACGTTTCATTTCTCATCCAAGAAACTTCTTCAGCTCTGACTAGATGGTGGGGAATAGAAGGATTTATATTCCTTGCAGATAGCTGGTCATTTGCACTTTTTTAGGGAGCCATTGCGGCCACTTGGATTTGTGTCCTCAGGGTCATCTGAGTAGTGAAAATGGGTGTGGAGCTTTCTTGGAACCGTTGAAAGGACCGTGTTGTAGATAAAAGAAAGTGATTGAAGTTTTAAAAATTAAAGGGAAAATGCAAATAACAAACCAAGAAAGTAACCTGGAAAAAAATTTGAGCTATCAAAGGCACTTATTATTGAAGAAATCTGTGTGTTAGGAGAAAGAATTGAAGAAAAATCAGATCCACAATATTTGAATGTACTAAAGCTTAAGACTGTTAGCACTAAAAGAAAGTACAGTAGAACCTCTGGTCGCAACCATAATTCGTTCCATAACTTTGGTTGCAACTCAATTTGGTTGTGACCCAAACCTAATTTTGGAAATTTGGCATTTACCAAAAAAAAAAAAAAGGTGTGGAAGAGGAAATCGGATGGGGAAAAAATAATTGTGAATTTTTTGGTCGGAACCCGATTTGGTCATGGTCAGAAGCATTTGTTACCAGAGGTTCTACTGTAATATAAAATTTTCATTATCATACAGTATCTACAGAAGATGTGTGGCTAGTAGATAATGCATGTTTATGTAATTAATCTAAACTTGGTATAGTGTCAGCCCTATGTGGTTACCTCCAATACTAGACTATTTACAAACCACTTGAAAAAGCACTTGTCCAATATTGATCTCGCTCACAATTTCACTGTAAAAAAGTTTTCTTATCCCATGATTTCCTCTTTGTCATAAGGTGCAGTTTTATTTCTTTGTACATGTATATTTTATCTGTATTTAGATCTTTAGTTATTTTTGAGGAAGTTGAAGTCAAGGTTTCTTTCTGGCAGATGGTGACATTCAAGGATTACAGACAATCTCCTCAACAGGAATGGCATGTTTCCTGAATTTCTTTAGCCTATAATTCAAATGATTGGTCTGTTAATATGGCATAAACCTATTAAATTCCCTTGGAATTGATTAGGCTGAATCATGATGTGATTAATTCCACTTGTGCTTCATAGCATTGTGAGCTTCTGGAATGGAATAAGAATGAAACAAAGACATGCATGTTATACTTACTCTTTGCAGCAATAGCTTTTATACACGCAAAACCCTATTCGTTTGAATGGTCTACATGGCCAGTGCTTGCACAGACCTCCAACTTGAATACACTCTCTATCACCCCATACATTTCGTTTAATTCCTGCAGAAAAAAAGATAAAATCAATCAGGCTTTGTATTTATTAAAAAATAAAGAATTCACACTCTAAAGAATGCAAGCATTTTCCCCATTTGCAGAATGTTTTTATAGCATATACCTATACAATGCCTTGCTTTTTTTTAATCAAGACTGAAGTAAAATAGAGAATCTTTTTAAGGTATTCTCAATAGTGTTTGTAAAAAATGTGCAATCTGAGACTGGAGAAGCTCCCATAAAAACCTCTAGGGTCAGCCTCCATGCTTTCCTGAGATGGGATACTACCACCCAGATTTAAATCATGCATGCCAGGTCTATCTGCTCATCCACAATTAAGTCATGAATGAACATAGTCTATTGACAAACGGACCTATCAGTTCCCAGGAGTATGTTGAGGTCAATCTGAAAGAAACAATAAAAAGATGACAGGAAACTTTATTTGAAGCACTTTTACCTACCTAAAGGAAGCAACTGTTTGGAATACGGAATATGGAAAAACAAGAAGGTAATTTTTTTTAAAAAGCTGACTGGCAGTAAATAGATAACAGGGATTTTTAAATAATGATTATGGGAAGCATAGGCCCTGTTACAAGAAAATTCTGGGTTCAATCAAGGTCTTTCAAAGAAAACACAGGGCAAGTTATTTGAAACAGAGGTGAAATTTAATATTTGACAGTTTGTCATCAGACAGACAATCACATCAGTCAAAGTTACGCTGAGAAATAAAATGATAAAAAATATTAATTAAAGGAAAATTGTAAAAATATTACAATTGTCTTGGAAAATAAACTCACATAGATATTCTCATTCTCAAAAATCTTTGGAAGGCCAAAAGTGCTCAAGTTTTAAAGTTGGGAAAGTTTCTTACAAATATTACCTTTTCCTTTTATCCTCTCCACTTATCCATTATATTTAATTGCTTGTTTCTAGGAGGTACTGTGTAGCAACCCCAACAAATACTACTTTTAATTAATCCCCTTATGTTTGTATATCCTACCTGCAACAGACAGGAGTGTTAAGAAGAAAATTAAAGAAAAAAAAGTAAACATCTTCATGATTCAAATATTCTTCAACATCACTAAAAAAAAGAAATAACAATATAAGACAAATGACTGAAAAATGTTTAGTGGTACATTTATTCAAGTTTTAGTTCTTATCGTTTAAATTTGTAATTGGTTCCCCAAAATAGGAGATTTTTCATGCACTCAGAAAAACCCAGATCAATCAAATGAATGAATGAAAATATAACTATAAATGTTTAATTGTCTTTGCATGAAGCAGAAAAAAAATCAAAACATGATATAAAAATTCAATGACTAGTAAAATTGATTGAAACAATGGAAGCTATAGTTTAATGCTAAAATAAGGATTAAATTTAAGCTTTAACTATATCTTCTGTAAAAGAAGTTTTGGAAATCACTTTTTGTATGTTTTTGTTTCTTTCTGCAATTTTTAATTTTTTTGCACTACTATCTCACATCTTTTTTCAACTCGTCTCTATTTCTTGTTAGTTTTTATCTTTTGTTTTATAAAAGATAATAAAGATATATAAATGTTCATCTGTTTCAGAATTCAATAGCCAGTTTATATCTAGACAATTGTTAAAAATAGAAGCATTAATACTTCATATCTTCAGAGGATCTTAGCTTAAATGAAAAAATACTCTTGGAGTCCACTGAAATGTATAAGGGACTCATTACCATCCTTGCAGGTCAACTTAAGCCAGACAAAAGCTTATAAGCAATCTTTGATTTTATATCCAGTTGAGGACATTGTCAACCTGATTACTTATTTATGTGAGTAGGTGTGATCTTTTAATCAGTTGGGGCCTGTTTGATCCCAATAATATTTTTGTGTAAATGTACACAGTTTAATTGTGAAGGCATACCAAGAAGCCAGTCATCAGGTTTTGCAGGTAATCCTGATCTTTGAAATTTGTTAAACTTTTAATAGTCATTGAAACACATGTTATTACAATAACATATTTAACTCTACTTTAAAGAAGGAGTTAACTGTGTTTCTAGTTTCTAAAACACCATAGAGATAAAAATTCAATAATTAGGTACTTACCAAAATATTGGAATTCTAGATTTCCTACTTACATTCTTTGATAGAATTTTTCATGGTTTCAATTACACTGTACATTTTGAGCACATTCCATCCTTTGAGAATATATGGTTTGATCATCCCACAGAAAGTCTTATTTTAGGGTACTTAAATGGAGATAACGTACCTTTCTTATTATAGTCACCCATATTCTGGAGTCACACTGTACCCATGGTTCTTTTCTATTTGTTGCTTCCATGTTCATATTTTCATAAAGAAATTTCATAAAGTAACCCTTCTACCCACACCAGTCCCCATATTCTGGACTACTATTGTACCCATGGTTTTTTTTCTATTTATTGCTTCCATGTTCATATTTTCATAAAGAAACTTCATAAAGTAATCATTCTGCCTACACCAGTTCCACTAAAACCAAGATTCTGAGAAATGCATTCATTAATTTAATTTACTTTAAAACATGTATAGTAATTATTAAACATAATTTGAACCAGGATGTTAATGCACTTGCTGTCTTTGTTCACTTGATAAAAGACACAATGTTTGGTTTAGTCATTAAGGCACCAAACTAGAATGAGTTTTAGTCCTGCTTTAGGCATGAAAGCTAGCTAGTTGATTTTGGGTTAGTCATTCTCTCTTTTATCAGGTTGTTGTGGGGAAAATAAGAGGAATAACTATGAAGTATATTTGCTACCTTGGATTATTTATAAAATAATAAAGAAAGGATAAATATAATATAAACAAAATACAGAGCGTGTACATAACTTATGAAGAACTACTTATTCTTTATCTGATGTTGCTGTGGCCTAAATCCAAATCTCTAGCTCTCTCTCTCTCTCTGTTTGTTATTCTTATATGACTGGTGGTGGGGAGGAGGTGAGTAAGTTTCCATGCAATCTTTGTCAATCCTCCCAGGATACCAGGCAGGAAGTATGACTAGATAAGTTAATTCTGCTTGATTGTATGATTATATTAACAGAATCATTCAGTCTGAAGGTACAACTTTCCACCACCACTTTAAAATGTTTTATCCAATAGGGTAGGTCCTCCCTAAGTCTCTTTCTCTGACCTTGAAGCCACTGGAGGCTAATGTAAACTTAGACCTCACTCGACTCGACTCAACTCGACCCAACTAGAATAGAATAGAATAGAATAACAGAATTGGAAGATACCTTGGGGTCTTCTAGTCCAATCCTCTGCTTAAGCAGAAAACCCTATACTATTTCAGACAAATGGTTATCCAATCTCTTCTTAAAAACTTCCAGTGTTGGAGCATTTACAACTTCTGGAGGCAAGTTGTTCCAATGATTAATTGTTTTAATTGTCAATTTCTCCTTAGTTCTAGGTTGTTTCTCTCCTTGATTAGTTTCCACCCATTGCTTTTTGTCCTTCCCTCGGGTGCTTTGGAGAATAGCTTGACTCCATCTTCTTTGTGGCAGCTCCAGAGATATTGGAACACTGCTACCATGTTTCCCCTAGTCCTTCTTTTTATTAAACTAGACACACCCAGTTCCTGAACCATTCTTCATATGTTTAGCCTCCAGTTCCCTAATCATCTTTGTTGATCTTCTCTGCACTCTTTCTACAGTCTCAACATCTTTTTACATCGTGGCAACCAAAACTGGATGCAGTATTCCAAGTGTGGCCTTACCAAAGCATTATAAAGTGGTGTTAACACTTTATGTTAACACCATAAGAGGAAAACCTTCTAAGCACCAATTCCACCCGTGCTTTTTACAATTTTGTAAACAACAAACTAAAAGACTCAAGGTCCATCCCACCCTTGATAGGACCTGATGGTAAAGACTGCAACGACGACACCATTAAAGCCAACCTCTTTAACACATTCTTCGGCTCAGTATTTGTAAACAGCAATGGATCATGCCCAGTATTTCCTAGCCGTACCACAGATAACAACAATGATCTAATACATATCGATTTTACAGAAGACAATGTTGAAAAAGCACTACGCAATCTAAAACCATCTCTATCTATTGGACCGGATGGAATATGTGCCTACTTCTTAAAAAAGCTATCCACTGCCATAGCCAAACCTCTAAGCATAATCTTTGAAAAATCTTTCAGGACCAGCTCCTTGCCTAACCTATGGTCACAAGCCACAGTCATCCCCATCTTCAAAAAGGGAGACCCAAGCCTAGTTGAAAATTACAGGCCAATCTCCTTATGCTGCGTCACCTGTAAAGTCATGGAATCAATTATTAACCAATCCATCCATTTGTTTCCCTGTGTTAAATAATTCAAGGATGAACTGATTAATTTCAGAAATTGAAAGTGATTATTATAAAGGTAAATTAAAAACATACAATAAAATCACTGGTTCATTATAGATGTCAGTGTTTATTTTTCACTTTTTGGCTTTGGCAACAATTGTAGAAATAGCAACGAGACAAACAGATGCTCTGATAATGAATGTAGCCTTGGCTGCTGTTCCAATTATTATTTTTCTTGGTATTCAAACTCAGAGCTGAAGCATTCAACCATTCATTTTAGGTTCACTGAAAGAAATAATATGGAAATTAAAATTTTGTAAAAAAAAATGAAGCATCTTAAATTTGAATTTTACATCCAGAGACTACAAGACTTCATATAATTCCTTATGCTCTGATCAATTAAGGGAGGGAGGGAGAGGGAGGGAAGGAGAGGGAGGGAAGGAGAGAGAGAGAGAGAGAGATGGAGTAATGGAGTGATTACAAGCATTCTATCCTGGAATGGATGTCTCATTATCTTTTTTGTTTACCTTACTTTACCTACTTTCTATTGTTCCCTTCCTGGTGGCTCACAATGCAGGAGCCCTATAAATATTGTAAACCAACCAATCCACAAATAAATCTAAAACTTCCACACTAGGAAGTTATGGAGATACATGCCCAATTCTGAAGCAATATCACAGTGATCTATATTGGTAGCAATGGCTGGACGGGCTAGTATATAAAACCCATGATTAAGACACTTAACAGAGGTAATAGTTTTAGGAAGTAAAAATGACATATTGCTTGTCATTTTATTATTTTAAATAATGCAAAATTTGGCACCATTTTGTAGCTGGCATCCATATATCACTCCTCCCTATATCTCTGTTACTTGTCATGCCACCCACTATCAGCAGGACTTACTATTTTTTGTAGCATGATACTCCTTTCTGAGCGGTTTCCATATAGCTAGTTGCCCCCAAGCATGTCACTTTTATGCTTCCGCAACCACACGTGCATTAATTTATAATTCTTGTCATTCCTGCATACAGAAAAGGAATTTAGTTAGGAATTTTTCATTGTGTATAATTATTTATGTATTTATTTATTTAGCTAGCTAGCTAGCTAGCCTCTCATCTAGAGGTTAATACAGGGAGATGAATTAATGGCTACATGTCTTGTACCACATGTCCTATCTTTGACATAGCAAATAACAGAATTCACTGAGATAATCTGATATGTATTGGACTGGGAAAGACTGAATTATAGTATTAACCAGAATTTAATCTATATATTTCTGTTCATTTGCAACTACATATTTACTTCATTTAAACTAAATGGTTTAAATGCAAACATATACCATTTTCTATATAATTTTATAGTGGCAGCCAAAAATTAAACTTGCTTTTACTTTTAAGATGCAAGATATCTACTGACCTATACCCCTCTCCCCAAAAGTATATTAGTTTTCACATTAAAACACTGTACACAAAATTTGCCTTAAGCCAGCAAATAAAGAAGCCAAATCTTCCAGTTCCATAAGATGCTGATGTTCTTTAACAGAGATTTCATCAGTATCAATCACATGTTAAAGTTTATTTAATAAGAATGTAAATGAAGGCACTTATGTAAATGTCCACACTGTTAAATTTAATAAGTAATTGTGGCATGAAAAAAAAACCACACTGAATATTGTGTTAAGTTTTAAGCTCTTATTTTTATCCATGTCAATTTTTGTGTTTTAAATTCTTGGATTAGATTCACTAACAAAGTTTTCAGTTAAGATAAAGTGAATACTAGGAACACTGATATTTGCAACCTTTTTGCTACCAAATGAGAAATTTCTAATTCTGTTGGTTTGCATGTTTCTGTAATTAGGCTTTAAGAAAAACCAATTCCTTTAACTCCAGTGCACGAATGGTTTTTTCTAGTATGAATGCTTTGTAAAATGAGGTTGAATGAGAAAGATTCAGCCATCTTACTGTCTGTCAGTTTCACTGCCATGGTTTAACTATGACAACCATACATATTAATTAAGATAAAGAGATTTGCTCTTTATTTTCCTTTAACATATTAGAAGTTTAATATGATTCTGAAATTAACTTGGAAACCAAACCAAGTCTTGTCTATGGAGTTATCAATTGCTACTGGTCCTATTACAGAGGTGGTATTCAGCAGATATTGACTAGTTCTAGAGAACTGGTAGTAGAAATTTTAAGTAGTTCAGAGAACTGGCAAATACAACCTCTGACTGGCCCCGCCTCCATCTATTCTCTGCCTCCTGAGTCCCAGCTGATTGGCTGGGTCTTCTTTTGTTGCCCTGCACAGGAGAACTGAGCTGGAAAGCAGGTTAGTGGGGTGGGGAGGGAATGGGGATTTTTGGAGATATTTCTTTTTCAGCAAAGTTCAGTTATATAGGCCTCACAAAGATATGTATACTTGAGCAGATTTTACACATTTCTATTATTATCTTTATCATCCTTATTCCCTGTTCCTGCACTATTGAGGATGTTTGTTTAAATTCTATTCACTTCCATGTTCTTGTGAACAATTGTACCTTTGTACATTCTTTTTACAGCAATAAAAAACTTTCCTACAGAATCCAATGAGTTTAAATTTAGGATATAAACATTCCCCCATCTTGCAATAGCCTTCAGCGGCATGACATTCTTTTTCTGTTTTAATTGTATTTCCAATTCCTAAAAAAGCAAAACAGAATGGGTGAGAATTAGCCTTATTCTTACATGTAGCAGAATGAATGAGGAAAAAGTAATACAGTAATACAGTATAGAGGAAAGGATAATTTAAAACAGAAGTTACTGAAAGGCCAAATGAAATATTTCTTGAATATTTAGTAAGAAATCTAGAAGGAGAAAAGTCAGGAATAGTGACAATATTAAGGAAAAGGAAGAAAATCTATATAACAATAATTATTGGGAAACATAGTCTATAATATGTTTTCTCAAGCCTTGGGCCAATAATTTCCAATTGTCATGCTGTCTCAGTATTCAGTATATTCAGATAGCATCAGTTGGAGAATATTGATCAATATAATTTTTACAAAGAGGAAAAGAATGTAGAATTAAAGCCTTGGGATTAAAGGGTTATATAAATCAGGGGTCTCCAACCTTGGCAACATTAAGACTTGTGGATTTCAACTCCCAGAATTCCTTAGCCAGCTTTGCTGGCCGAGGAATTCTGGGAGTTGAAGTCCACAAGTCTTAAAGTTGCCAAGGTTGGAGACCCCTGATATAAACCATAAAGGGTTCAGATTCCAAAAGATATTTGAAGTTTGCTAGATGGCCAGTCAAAAGTGTTTTATCATGGAGCTGACAATCAACAGACATGGTATTAAGGCAGGGGTGTCAAACTCAAGGTCTGTGGGTTAGATCTGGCCCGCAAGGTTGCCCTGGAAACAGCAAAGGACCAATTTGTGGTGCCTCTGCCAGCAAAAATGGAGCCATGCATGAGTTCTATTTTCACTGGCAGAGTACTAGCAAAACAAACTATTAGCAAAAGTGGCATTTGATCACACAAGTGACATCGAACTGGCCACGTCCACCTTGGCCATGCCCCCCCCCCCAATTCTCCCAGGTCAAACACTACTCTGATGCGGCCCTCAGTGAAATTGAGTTTGACACGTCTGTATTAAGGGATCTGTGATGTCTCAGGTAGAAAGATCCAATACATGATGGGGGGCAGGGGACAAATAAAAATTAGTAACAACTACCTCTTTGTTTTGTATCATGATAGAAAAAACGATACTGCCAGAAAAAGCCCAGAAAGAATATCAGGAACTAGTCATGAGAGTAAAAGAGTTTGAAGCAGAGGTAACATTTTATCTATACTTTCAGAAGAATTTTACAACCAAGAAAGAACAGAGAATTCAGGTGAGGAACTGTTGGCTCAAAAAATGGCATCATCAAGAACACTTTGAATTCCAAAACCATAGTCTATTCTATGTACAAGAAAGACACTTGGTGAGAAATTGGATGTACCTCACAAACACTGGGAAGAATGTGGTTGGAAAATGTCTTGTGTGGGCAATCTGATGGCCTTTCAAGTGAATCTGTAGTGAGGAGGGAAGGAGGGAAATGAGAGGGAAGAAATTCTGAAAAGTAAGATAATTAAGATTACAAAATGAAAAAAAAATGGGAGAACCTCAATGAAACTGGCAGAAGTACAAGAAAGAACATTGACAAAACAAGCTCAAGGTTTAAAAAATGAAAAGGTCATACAACAAAATCAAAACAGCAGGGAATAGCCCAAGCCCAGAAGATTTTAGGGTCAGAATGAGCTGAGACTTGCAATAAATGCTAAATTCTCTCTCTCTCTCTCTCTCTCTCTCTCTCTCTCTCTCCAACACACACACACACACACACATGGGGTGGGGACAGGGGTGGGATTCAAATTTTTAACAACCGGTTCTGTGAGTGTGGCTTAGGTGGTGGGCATGGCTTGGTCATGTAAGTGGGTGGACATGGCTTGGTGGTCATGTTATTGGCTGGGTGTGGCCAACTCAATATCACTCACATCGAGGCATGCATCTCCTCACCTGGCCTCTTGTGAACTGTGGGGATGCTGCAACAGTCATAAGTGTGAAAAATGGTCATAAGTCACTTATTTCAGTGCCACTGTAACTTTGAATGGTCACTCCACACAAGCAAAGTACCAGCAAAGGAGGGGAAAAAAACTCCAGAGAAGTTCCTGAGACAGGAAGTCTAGTCCTGCCAAGAATGTAATAAGGGTTAACGGAGAGGCAGTTTCTGTAAGCAACACCAGAATGTTTCCTTCCTGCCTTCCTTACAGAATTAGGCCAATAATTTCTTTTAACAACTGGTTCTCCGAACTGCTTAGAATGTTAACAACCGGTTCTAGCGAATAGGTGCAAACTGGTAGAATCCCACCCCTGGGTGGGGGGAGATACACAAAGAGACAGTAAAATGGTGGACAACAGGGAAATGGCAGAACTGCTTAATTCGTATTTTGCATCTGTGTGGTTTTGCTCCAATCTTTAAAAAAGGGAAAAGTCAGGAATATGGACTACCTCTCTAGTATTTGAAAGTTCACCTATTTTTTATTATGGTTGATCAATTAAACTTTTTTTTTACCTGGAGTAAACAAAAAGGCTATGCAGAAGAATACACACGTAAGGTAAAGGATCTTCATGATAAAGCATATAGGATTCTGACACTGGTAAAAGATAAAAAAAAATATAATTGAGTGATGCCCAGTTTTTCTTATGTAAGCAGTAGCCCCCAAATTAATATATTAAGATATTTTTGGTGCATTGGTGATAGAAAAATATCATATACTTGGCATGGACATTGTTAAAGTGCATTGTTCTATTCAGAAAAATGCAAATTTTTGTATAACTATTTTTAAATTTGCACTGATTCAGGAAGTATCACTTGCCCCTGATACTTCCTTGCCAGGCCCCAGAAGCTAAAGAGAATTAGTAGATCACTAGAAAATAGTCCATTTAAATAGAATGAAAGATTAAAACAAGAAGCCCCCCAAAGGCAATGATAAAACATGGATCTATTTTTGTACTCTTACCAATACATACATTTTCAAATGTTAAGCTCATCTCAAAGATTTTTATATTTATATTTATAGAATATATATGATATATGATTGTACCAAAATACAGTCACCAAAATAACTGTAGGTAACATAATACATTAAAACAGTATAATAAAGAGATAACAGAAACCAATGACAAGCACAATATACTGTATTAATGACATCAAGGTAGAAAACACAACAAACACCAAGAGATGAAACTATGAAAACTAATATCAATGTGATCTTATAAAATTGTCCCAGCACCTGATGAAAAACCCACATTTTAAAGATCAGTTCTACTTTTATAATAACAGAATCTTGCAAGTATGAATTTGCTTCCCCATTTCCTTCATCTTTGTGTGAGGAGCTTACCTGAGACTTGTATTACATTTTACCCCGGACTCAGGTCTTTTTTATATGATTGCTTCCTTGGTGGAAGCTCTTCCCCTGTCCATTTCCTTTATTCTCTACTACTTCTCTAGAAATGCTTTTCAAGAAAGCAGGAATGACCATGGAAAAATCATGTGTTTAAAGTGGGTGTCAGCAACACATGGCTCCAGAGCCTCATGCGGCTCTTTGGGCCTCTGCTGTGACTCTGTCACGTGATCTCATCACTGGCTGGCCCCACCCATTGCCCTCCTCGTACCAATCACTCCTCGCCTGGCCTGAGAAGGTAGGGGGATGTACTTGCTGGGCCTTGTGGGAGCTTCTTCTGGCAGCTCGCTCTTACCTCTCAGATGTCAGTTGCTGTGATGCCCCACCTCCCTGCCTCCCAGCTGATTGTTGGCATACTGCTAGTCTGCCATCCTCGGTAGGCTCCGAAGCAGCAGAGGAAGCAGCAGCGCCAGAGTGACTGGCATGCATGGATTCAAGATGTGTGTGTTTCTCCCGGCCCCCTCCTGTGGCGGGGGAGGTGATAGGCCTATGGCCAAGTATGGGGGTCAAGCCTTGTATGGAAGGGGGAGACTCTGCAGTGGTCAGTGTGTCCTCGGTTGCTCTGCACCTGATATGTGGCTCCTGTCACTCCATTCACGCATTGGCTCATCCAGGAGACCAAGTACGGGACAAGTGTAATGATCTGTCTCTATCTGTGGCTGGTCCACCTGACCTTGCCAGGCACACAATAATTGTTCATATGCCTGATTTGTCCCAGATAAGTGGCTTTGCACCTGCATGGGCAAGTTACATTATTCTGTCTGTTCTTGTGCAAACACATGCACACACATACACACACACAGAGAGAGAAAATCAAATAGAGATTCAATGGGGAACAGCTGTCTTTTATACCAAAACACATATTCTTGCAGCAACCTGCTCTTACACATAGATGCAGAATGACTGACAGGGAAGGGGGCTACTTTACAAACATGCACTCACTTGTTGGGTTTTTTTTAAGGATTTTTGGAGATCTTTCACATCTGTTCTCTTTCTCTCTCTCTGGTGGTATTCAGCAGGTCTGACCAGTTCTGGAGAACCGGTAGTGGAAATTTTGAGTACTTTGAAGAACTGGCAAATACCACCTCTGACTGGAGATTTTACAGTATCCTTCCCCTGCCATGCCCACCAAGCCATGCCCACAGAACTAGTAGTAAAAAAAATTGAATCCCACCACTGCTCGGGAGTTCAGATTCCCACCACCTAGCACCAGTTCAGTGGTTCCTTCCCTTCCCCCCCCCTGGGGGGGGGAGAGAGACAGACAGACAGACAGACAGAGAGACAGAGACAGAGACACAGAGAGTCAGAGACATACACAGAAAGAGACTAGTTTCCCACAGAAGCTAGTCACAGACTAGTGTCACAGAAAACACTGGGAGCCACAAAACCTGGGTAGGCGTGGCTGGGGGGGTGTCATGTGACTGGGTGGGAGTGATGTTGAATTGGCCAAGCCCACCCAGATTTTGTTGCTCCCGGTGTTTTCTTTTCTTTTCTTTGAAATGGGTCCAAATGTCTCTTTGAGTGTTTAAGGTTGTAGACCCCTGGTGTAAGGTGATGGTCAGAAGATGACATTGTTTGATTGGTGGGACTTGGAACATACCAACTCTATCAGATCTAATAAATAGGCAGACATAACTGAAGAAAAGTGATCCCTCAGATTTAATCCTCCAGCCATTAGAGTTTCCTAATTGGTAAACAGCATCTTGAACTGAACCTGGAAGCCAACTAGTAACACTATCGTTACTTGGCCTGATACATTTTATATTGATTCTAGCTTGTAGTCCTCATAGACACCTCCATCTAGACTACATTGCAGAAGTTCAAATGTGGACAGATTAAAGGCATGAGTGATCATTAGAACAGTTTCTCAGTCCAAGAAAGGATTTAACTGACATGACCTTTGCAAAGCCTCCCTTGGCTACAACAGCCATTGGCTGTTCAAGCAGAAGCTGCAAATCCAGGAGAATCCTCAAATTATATGCCAGATCCGTGTGGGGAAGCGCAATGGCTTATCGCCTGCATACTGATGATCTCTGACCTCCCATGCTGGCAAATGATCTTCCCCTTTGGCCTCATGTATATGTTAAATAATAGTGGGAAAGCACTGTGTTCTGAGGACCTTCACAAAGCAGGAGCCTTGGGCTTGAACTCTCCCCTGCTACAACACCAAGTAAAATCAAGCACAAAAATCAAAATACTATTGCTTACTCACCACTTGAATCTTCCCATAAGCAATTTTGTGGCCTTTATAATTCCAAAACCTTTTGAAGGATCTAACATCTCCCCAAAGTTTCCAAAACAATAAAGAAAATGCTTTCCAAATGATACTCCTACTCACTGTGCCACTGGTCCAAGTGGACGCATGAAGAGCACCAGTGTTTGTTTCTTTGTGTGAGTCAGCCCCTTTGAGGATTTCAAACCCTCTCCAAAAGCAAGTTCACAAGTTTCTATTTTCTATGAGAGAAAAGATATTAGAAGAGAAAGTTAAACCACACCTCAGCCATTATGACTACCTGGAATCTTTTTCTCTCTCAGCCTTAATCAAAACTCTACACACCATAATCTTCACCTCCTTCCTTCCTGTTATGCATCCAGGAAGTGAACTCTGGTCCTGTCAACTAGGTACCAAAGAAAAGGGGCTGTTCTGTTGCTATGTGACAACTGCCTTAGAATTTTCCTCAATTATCACTTAGCAGCAGACATTACAATAGTTCCATAACAGATGAAAGAAAGACAGAGCTATTCTGTCACTCCATTCTTTCTCCACGAATCAGATGGTCTCTTTAAGCAATGTCAGAACTCTGTTCCTATTGGTAAGGTTATTGGGAAGAGGAATGGTTGGATTAGCCATAATTTCCTCCCCTCTATACAACAGTGATGAAAATGGCTGATTTTATGTAATAGAAGAAATCGTCTTCAAGCAAAGCCCCTGAGAGGACCTTCTCTCTTCCATTCAAGAACTTTGTTCTTCCATATTTGTGCATAGGATCCTTTTAGTCTAAATGTAGAATTTTAATTTTATTTCTGCCTTAATTCATTTCATTTACTTTGTGATAATTGTTTAGACTTATCAAGGTTGTCTTTATTCTGGTTCTAGAGCATTACAAGAATATTTCTTGGATAGCACCCAATCTCTACAAATGGTGGGAGCTACCCAAAATATGGTTGAGTATGATCTATTGGTAGACTAGGAACAGAATAAAGAGAGAACAGCACAAGAGATCCTGATAATATGGCAGGAAGTGTAAAGAAATCAGAAATATTGCATATAGCATGACAAATAACACAAAGAATTGACAATATACAGTTAGGAGAAAAAGTCAAGTCAAAAAGTTGTGATTGGAGGGAGAGAGAGACACATCCTCAAAAAGAGAAGTTTAAAAAATGAAAAGCAGTGTATGAATAAATGTATGGGTTTAGTGAAATTAAGAATGCCTTTTCCCAGTTTTGACTGGTGCACTGTTTATGCCCCTTTTTGGAATGGGAAATCTTGCCAACATATGTCCTCATTATCTCAAGTAGATTACAACAAGGCATTCTATTGGGGCTGCCTTTAAAGATCACCCAATCAAAGCAGAATGTCACAGCCTGCAAGGTAAGATTAGTTTCAGTACAAGTTAAAGTGGTGTTTTATGTTTTACATCTCCCTGATGTAACCAGAAAGAGGTAGTAGGTCAGATTGGTCCCATGCCATGAATGATATTGGGAGATGTTAAATCTTTCAGCATCCTAAATTAGACCCAGAAGCAAACTGACCACCAATGTAGCTTGTGGAACTGAGTATTACATGCTGTTCTAGGAACAAGTATAATTGCTCACACTTGCTTTATTTTGTACCAGCTGAAGATCAGGGGTGTCAGTGGGCCAGATGTGTCACACATAGGCCATGCCAACCCAAGCTTTGCAAAGGGGGGAAACATTGTGAAATGGCATGGCAACGTGATGCCGTGAGTTTGACACCCGTGTTATAGAAACTCTTCAACAGAAGTCCAATATAGAGCACATTGCAGTGACCAGGACAAGAGTGGCTGTAAGCAGGGCCTACCAATATAAGAACAGCAGAACTGGTACCCAAGACGAACCTGTACAAAAACCCTCCTAGTATAATCTCATCATTGAAGGTAACTCATAATTCATCATTGAAGATTGTTGGCCTATACCATGGTCTCCATCTTTTAGCTCCCATCTGCTGCTTAAGTGATAAATGTGAGTCCAGGAAAACCACCAGGTTATGGACCTGCTGTTTCAGAACAATGCAAGTCTGTCAATTTCAGCATAGAGGCTGCCACCAAAACTTGAAAACAGCATCTATGAAATCCACCCAATCCTTTATTGTTCTCCCATTATTAGGTAAAATTCTGTGCATTTAGTCATGCATGGATGTACTTTTAAAAATGTATTAAATATAAATGTTTTAAATAGAACTGGAGGAAAATATTTCAGATTATCACATTTCTATAATGATAGGCCGATATTTTATTCACAAGCCCTGCATTATTGCATACCCATATTTTATTAACTTCTCCTTCTTAATCACTGCCTCGAAATAGACCACCTCAGTGTTTTCTTCTGCTCAAAATAAAAGTGTAGTTGTTTAGTAAAACCCACATAGAGAATTTAGAGGAAGCTTGGGAAAAGAGATTAGGTCAGGAATAATGTTTCTTGTTTTCTCCAGTGTCCTTAGGATAATGCTGTCTTTCTCATCTTCAGTAATTTTCAGATGTGTGGATATCAACTCCCAGAATGCTGATTGGGGAATTCTGAGCTTTGTAGTCCACACATTTTAAAGTTGCTGAGGTTGTCCAATACCGGCTTAATGGACAGAAGATCCATTTTTTTTCTTTAATTTTTTTTTATTGACTACAAAAGCAGAACAGGTTCTCTATCAATCATGCTTCCAAAAACTTTGGATTGATTTTCTAATTCTCTGTCAATTATAAAATCCTATCTAAGTTTGAAGAAAGAAATAGCATTATTTGTCACAAATTTAAAATAAGAAGTTGATTAGGATTAGGGTAAAGAGTTTTCTGCTGTATCTTTCTTGCACGATTTTATTTTTACTTTTACTTTGATGCACTTAACCATTAAAACAGCTGAAGTGTGCTGTATTGATGTGGACCACCTCTGAATATTTGACTGAGGTTGGGAGGACTTCCATAAATGCCAGCCAATGCTAGAAGCTAGAGATGAGCATACAGTAGCCTTCCAAATGTTAATAAAATCTAATCTCAGAACATTTTGCCAGATAGCCATGACCTGTTGTTACAGTCCAACAATATCTACTATCCAACTTTTCCTACTACATCATGAAGAATATGCACACACACACATGAGGCATACTACCCAATCCCCCCTCCCCCCCAAAAAAACACTACAAAGCTGTAGAAGCTCAGTGTTCAATGCAAGAGATTTTTATTTGCTTAAAGAAAAGACGCAGGATAGATCAGCTATAAAAATGACATTGTATTGCAAATGTAACAAAGAAACTTTGCATTGCAGATCAAGCAAAAAAATGAAATTCAATGAATGCTCAAGCCAGGGAATCCATCACTAGTAGCCAATGGTATGATTTTATCTGCACAAAGGGCAAAACAGAATAATCAAATTAAAACTTTTCATTTGGTATGTAATTTAGAAACACATAGATGTATACATATTAATTCAAGTAAATGAAATACAGAAGAAATACTCTCAAATTCATAATTTAAAAAAAACAACAACTACTGAACAGACCTTTCTACCCAAAATTAAATTACTTAAATTATATCAATGAACTGTATCTTCCTTTCTCTATATTTAAGACAGCTCAGGTAAGTTTTCAGAGATAGTTTATTAATGCAAATAAAGTGCTTCATAATTTTTTTCCTATTCTTAACCTTTTTGTGAAAGAATCTAGGAAAGAAACTACATCCATGGAAAAATAAAATCTAATTGCCTTTTGAAAAAAAAAGCACCTTTGGGACAACCATGACCTAGATGACTGAGAAACTCCATTGACATGCTTCCAAGCTTTTTTTCCGAAGCTTCTTTCTTCTGTTCTAGATTTAGCTTTAGACTGTAGTATTAATGTTTATCAAAGATTTAGACTTAGCAATGATTTGAATGCAAAGCATAATTGTTACTCAAGCTGAGAATCCCTGAATTTAAATTAGAGGATCATTGAAACTGAAAAATTAAGGAATTTTGAAGTGAACCTTTCCCTCAGATGAGATCAGAATTTGGCTTAGGTTTGCCTCTGCATTAGATTCACTTTGCCAAAGAAATCTGTGCAATTTGATTTCTCTGCTTAGCCTCAGAAGATAGAGAATGAAGCTTAGTTCACAATAAGAGCACTTCATAGTTAAGTGCTACCGTTCAGCACCAAAATTAAAGGATAGATTGAGCAATTAGATTCATACTGTAGCCTCCAACCAACAATACACTAAAGCTTTAATGGTAGACTATTTATGAACAAGTGGCCTGTTTTACCATCAGTCTCAACTCAATCCTTATTGCTGGGACTAAACAGCTGCTACGGGCAAAAGAATGTGCCACCTCAGTTTATGTACAGCCAGACAGGAGAATCTGAGGCATTCTATATAGTGTTGTATTATGATCCCAAGTTCCATAGCTACTATGGGCATTTGTAAGGAAATGTTATAGCTCTGTATCTATGAAATTCTTTGCTATATCTTTCTGAACCATAAGTAGATTTTCCTGAGACCTTGGATAAATAAAAGAAGCAGACAGAGGAAACAGTTATTATAAAATAAAAATAAAATTACTGTTTTTTGCAGCAGACACCACCCTTTTTATCACACTTTCCAATGGCAGTTAGATTTGATGGGCATCGTAGAAACCTGCACTTGCCACCTTCACGGTCACAGTCAGCAGCTGTCTTTGGTACCTTACATGCTAGAAACAGAAGGGGAGAGGGAGAGAAAGAAAGAAAAAGATGATACAGATTTAGATTTGTGTACCCAGAAACCCTCTATCATTCTTCTTACTATTTGTTGTCAGAACAGCAGAATTTACCCAATAAAATAGGGCCACTGTGAAATCAGAGAGCATATACACAGACCTTGTCCATCATGTTCTGCAGGGTAAATAAAAGGGGAGAATAAAATTTATATATGGCAAATAGACTACTAGGATAGAAAAATGCTTGGGCAGGGGGTAAGACTAGATGACCTACAAGGTTCCTTACAACTCTGATTATCTGTTATCTGTTATCTGTAATGTTTGGAATAGAATCAATCAGTTGACACATTCAATAAAATATGCTTAGCAATAAGGACAAAAGTTCCAAAGTTCAATCCCAGTAACAAGAGCTATCTAACTTTAACCTCCTTTTTTTTTTTTTTAGTTAAACTGCTCATTTAAGACATTAACAATCCCATAGGACTAACTAGTGCTGGTATCTTTCAAATCATGTTCTGGTAACTAGAATGATAATTCATTTTTAATGGAAGTTATCAGGGAAATGGTTTGTCTTCTTCAAGATTGTTTTTTGTTTGTTTGTTTTTGACTTTCCAATCTAACCTATAAAGGTATCTCGTTTACACACTAACAAAACCAATCTAATCCCTTTTAGAGCCCAGACAAGATTGCTCAGATGTCACAACTTGCTGAGATAACTTAATATGTTGCAAATATTTATTTTGTCTCTATGAAAAGACCTAGAAATGTTATGCTAGCTTTACAATATTCATTTAAATAAATAATGTTTTCCAAATATTGGAAAAATGCTATATCAGAGAGAATATGTAGGAAGCAAAACAATGGAATTAACTATGAAGTATACTGTGTATTAGAATGTCTCCACTGCATTAACATTCTTTGAACAAAAGTAAAATATATCCCACACTATTATAAGAACGTGAAAGAGCATCTTCACATTTATGCAGTATTCCTGGTTAGTTTGACATTAAGATATACCTTACCTATACCCATTATCAGGGCAAAGAAGAGAATAGCTGAAAAAAATGCCAAAAATCTTCATGTTTTGAGAAGCTGAAGAGATGACCCAAACTCCTTATATTTATAGTGAAAATCTGGGTTTTGTCCTGCCACAAAAACCATCATGTGGTTTTACAGTAGTATGTGCAACAGTCTGTATAGAAAGGGAAATTTTTCCAGACACCTGATGAAATCATCCAGACAGGTTTTGTAAATAGGGAACCTATGCATTGCTCCATGAGTTAAGAATAACCTGTTCTCAATGCTAAAGGCAGTTCTACATCCCAGCAGTATCGGAACCAGATAGCGATAGGAAAATTATTCCATGACAGAGATTCCATGATAGAGAATAATTCCATTATTCCATGAATGAACTTTACTCAGAGTATAAATTTGCCAGAATAAAACTACATAATCCTATCAACACTAGATAGAAGTAATATCTGTAAAATGAATAAAGCTCTTCTTTGATAAGGTGTCATAATACATTTCTTAGGTTATCCAATACTAATCTGGATTCATTTCAGGAAGAATGAAGCTCTGTTAACAATAAGAGCACTTAATAATCAAGTGCTGCAATTCAGCAGGAAAATAATGCATTCAACAATACTCCAAAGCCTTTGAATGCTCATTGGAAGCCTCTTATGAACTGAAACACTAAAAAAAAAATGAAATTATGAATATGGGTTGATACCTGAAAAAGTAGCAGTTGATAGAAAAATGACATGTTGTAACCACAGAGTTTAACTGAAAAATAATTTACATGACTTGTGATTATAAAAGCCCAGTTCACCACAATACCACTGGGGGTGGGGGGAATCCAACAAGAAACCAGCATGATTGCATAAAGAACTTTCTGATAAACTGAAAGACAAAAAGGATAAAAATGGAAAGAACATAGAACATTAGAATTGGGAGGGACTTTGGAGGTCTTCTAGTCAACCCCCTGCTTAAACAGGAGGTCCTATATCATTTCAAACAAGTGACCATCCAGTCTCTTCTTAAAACCTTCCAGCGATGGAACACCCACCACTTTCTGAAGGTAAACTGTTCCACTGGTTTATTGTTCTCACTGTCAGGAAATTTCTCCTTCATTCTATGTTGTTTGTCTCCTTGGTTGGTTTCCATCAATTGCTTCCTGTCATGCCTTTTGGCACTTTGGAAAATAAATTGACCCCCTTGTCTTTGTGGAAGCCCCTCAAATATTGGTACACTGATGTTATGTCACCCCTAATCCTTCTTTTCACTAGATTAGACATAACCAATTTCTGCAACCGTTCTTCATATATTTTAGCTTCCAGCACCCTAATCATTGGTGGTCCTGATTCCTCCTTCTTCTCCTCCTCCTCCGGCTCCAATGGGGCCATGACATTTCTAGGTACTGATGTCAGGGTGATTAGTCTATAGTTTCCTTGGTCCATTTTTTGCTTCTTCTTAAAGATGGGAACCACAACAGCTCTTTTCCAGTCCTCTGTTAGTTGCCCAGTGCTCCAGGATCTTTGAAAGATATGGTTCAATAGTTCCAGATCATGTCTGTCAGCTCCTTCAGAACTTTGGGATGTAATCCATCTGGTCCTGGTGATTTAAACTCATCTAGGATGGACAAGTGTTCTCTTTCCATTTTCTTGCCTACTTTAATTTGAACCCCTAGTTTGTCTTTTATGTTTATGTTTCTGGTAGGTAAGGCTATTTTTTTTCCTTTTGTGTGAAGACAAATGCAAAGAATGAATTAAGCATCTTTCTGCTGCCTGTCACTTCTTGCCATTTTCTATTAGTGGACCAATTCCATAGCAGACATGGATATATAAAATGTAATATATTTATTTCATTATCAATTAAATTTTAAAATAAGGTATATGTGAAATATCTGGGTATAAAGATTCTGAAGACAGAAACCAAATATTTTGTAATTTGAACTCCAATGACTGAGATTACTATTTGCACATCTTAATCAGGAAGTGATATACTATATTGTTCCTCCTTTGAGATCTTCAACTGCATGTAAAAAGCTAGTTCTTGAAAAAAATAGTGAAAGATATTCAATTGTGGTTACAATGCTGGTGTTGCAACCCCTATTAAGGAAAAATAAATTGCCTCTTGTATATATATATTAGGGCTATGCAAATTGCAGAACAGAAGAAAAAAAGTGATTGAGGGGAAGTCTCAAGACTCACTATCAAACAATACTTATAAAAACAGTATAAACTCTACTCCCAAAATCAGGGCCATCTTAACAGCATTATGGGCCCCAGGCGCAAAGCAATATACTGAGGCCCCTACAACAACTACTCACAGCAATAAAAATGTAAATGGTCGATAAAATTAAACAGATATTTATTTTATTGGCACTTCCAACAAAATCAGTATTGAAACATTAAAAACATGCTGTGCAGCAACAACTAATCAATATGATAAACATTTGAATAATACACAAGGCTTGAAAAACACAATAATACTCAGTAAGCCATACAGTTTCTGTATTTATATAATATAAGGTGCATTGAAGGGTTAACATATACAGATTAGTATGAGGTCCCTTGTTAGGAATGTGAGTCACCTAGCAGCTATTTGGGATGGAAATATATAAACCAGGATAGACATTTTAATACTGTCTCTTTAAGAGCATGCTAAAAACTGCAATTGGGTGTGGTTACTCAAACGGCCATAAGATGGAGCCAGAAATCTGGTTTGTCTTAGCCTTTGTGTCAGAAGAGTCTCAGTGAAGTGAGTGAGTCTCTGTTTCCTTCTGTTGGAAAGTATTGCCGTTCCTCCATTTTTTCCTAATTGACTGCTATTTCTGGATTTGATATAAGTCTGATAATGAACTGTTTTTGATACTGGACTTTGATATTTGTTATTGGATTATCCCTGGACTGAAAACTGACTGACTTACTTGTGAATGACTTTGGACTACTTGTTTTGAACTTTGCTTTAAACCTTTCTGGAAGTAAAAACCTACATTTACTGTACAGTGTGCTGTGTATGTGTATTATTCAAACACTACTCTCAAATACGTCTCCCTGTATGCGCTCATTCTCCTAACAGGGAATTACCTCAACACCCCTATCTCATGGGGCCCATGAGCAAGTACTCATCAGGCCCATGTGTTAAGCAGTCCTGCCCAAAATAGAATTTCAAAATCGCAATTGGCTGAATAAAGATTCTGAGACTCCTGAAATGTGTTAATAGATTATAATTTCTTGTGTGGCACAAAAGGAAAAAAATATTAAATATGTGATTGGAGAGTTCCATGAATTATATTTAGTTTTGCATTTAATTAAAGTTGCTATAACACTCCAACACAAATGACATGAAACTAAACATTTCCCCTGTCTCCACCCACTGCTAGGTAAGTATCTTGGATACACAGTTGCTTTTTTCTGTTTTAGATGTGTTTCATATTTCATAAAGACTAATGGATGAAATTGAGAGTTCTAAAATATGATATTTATGGATCACAGAAATCTGAACATATATTTGGTGTAGTCTGTAGTGATGGGATAATACTTAAACTGCTAAAATGTAAGGACATAAATGGACGATCAAAAATAATAGGACATAAGTATAAGCCACTAGGGAATAACAGAGAAAGTTCTATAGTCCTGTTATTCTTCATGTGAACTTCCCAAAGCATAGCATCTAGTGGACTTGGTATGGCTTTTCTTATATTTTTAGGATTATGCCATTAAGTAAACAATTTTTTAAAAAGTTCATTTAGCATAAGCAAAACAAAACAAAAAGAATGGTGTAGTGAAGATGGGTTTACTTCGAAGCTGCAAGAATGAAATAGAAATTACATAGAAAATCTTCCTTGGATAAAAGAATGACAATGCCTACTTCACACAGCTATAAATATTACAATCGCTGTGTAAACTTTTCAAAAGCAAAGAACCAAGCAAATAGACCAGAAAGGAGTCAAGCTGATTGAGAATTATTAACAGGCAAATCTGGGGACTGCTATCCCCAGTCAAACTGATACCATAAAAGAACATCATATTTTGAACTACTGAAAGCATTATTATTACATTATTACAATCTGGGAATGGGGAGAGATGAAGGCTAGCCTTACTATCCACTATGTACTATGCATTTTCTCTATTAAAATTTATTAAGACATGAAGCCAGAAGCATTAGAAGCAAAACCTTGTTATCTATAAATGTACATACTTAAACATTCAGTATTTAAACATTAAAATAAAGAAAATAAATGATTTACTTAATTGTTAAGTGTTATACATCGTGATAGACCAGGAGACAGAATTTCATTTGTGGTTCCATGTTGAGCAATGAAGTGTCTAAGGATATCTCTGGGAAAAAGGGAACTATCAAGTAGTTCCCCATACTTATTTGACATCCAGACAACCTTTCACAAGCCTTTGAAAGTTGAAACTCATGGCATTTTGGAGAGAGGTGAAGTGGGGGAAGGAATGCCAAAATAATAAAAATGCAAAATTCAATATCCCAAGACAAAGTCTCACCAGAACATGATGCTTTGTCTTTTATAGGTTGCTGATGCTTTATGCAACTAACAGACAACCACTGTCAGGTATAAATTGGTTGAAGAATACATGTTTTCTTTTAAAAGAGTCTCTAGTTATTTATATAACAACCCGTCTGAACAGAAAATGACTTTGGGTGGTACAATCAAATAAAATGGCACTCTATTAAACAGTAAAATGTTACTGAAAAATTAAAATACCCAGACCACAAACAGAGAAAAAAATACAGCAGCCACATATCACCTGGAATAAGGGAGCCATGGTAAATTGTTGCTGGTTCTTTGGGATCTCAAGCCTGGTTCCATAAATGCATCTTGAGGAACTGATTGAACATTAACAGGGATAGAGCTAATCTGATTATTCTCAGGATCAATCAACTGGATTAGGAAATATCCATGCCACTGTCACATGAAACAAAGCCGAGATAGACAATCAAATATTCTTTAGGTGCTTTTAGATATAACTCTGTGGAAACTAACTTTGCTGTTTGAGATTTACTACTGCTGTAGTCTAAGTATCTGAAGGGTATTGTTAGGGATACACCCTAGCAGAATTTGCATGGCAGTCAGGCAGGCAGGCAAATATGTGAGATAAATGTTTTTGTAGCTTGTACTCAGTAAAACAAAAAAAGCAATGGATCATGCCCAGTATTTCCTAGCCGTACCACAGATAACAACAATGATCTAATACATATCGATTTCACAGAAGACAATGTCGAAAAATCACTACGCAATCTAAAACCATCTCTATCTATTGGACCGGATGGAATATGTGCCTACTTCTTAAGAAAGCTATCCACTGCCATAGCCAAACCTCTAAGCATAATCTTTGAAAAATCTTTCAGGACCAGCTCCTTGCCTAACCTATGGTCACAAGCCACAGTCATCCCCATCTTCAAAAAGGGAGACCCAAGCCTAGTTGAAAATTACAGGCCAATCTCCTTATGCTGCATCACCTGTAAAGTCATGGAATCAATTATTAACCAATCCATCATCCTCCACTTAGAGTCAAACAACCTACTCTCCAATAAACAATTTGGTTTCAGAAAAAAACTATCCTGTAATCTGCAACTCTTACACTGTAAAAAACATATGGACGACACAACTCGACCAGGGCAAAGCAATTGACGCAATCTACATAGACTTCTGTAAAGCCTTTGATTCAGTGGTACACGACAAACTACTCCTAAAAATAAAATCCTATGGTATCTCTGGACAACTGAATAACTGGATAGAAGCATTCCTGTCAAACAGACAACAAATGGTCAAAATCGGGAGCGTTCTATCAAATCCAGTACCTGTCAATAGTGGTGTCCCCCAGGGCAGTGTTCTAGGACCAACTCTCTTCATACTCTACATAAACGACCTCTGTGATCATATTAAGAGCAATTGCGTTCTCTTCGCTGATGATGTAAAGCTGTTCAATACCACAGACAATACTGCTACCTTACAAAAAGATCTTGACTATGTATCTGAATGGTCAAACAAATGGCAACTTCAAATCTCAACAAATAAATGCTCTGTCTTACATATTGGCAAAAAAAATCAGAAAATAAAATACAAGCTGAATAGTCAAGATCTTGTTGATGACCCAAGCTCTGTAAAGAACCTTGGAATACTCACCTCTAATGATCTAAGTGCTAGAGCCCACTGCAACTACATAGCCAAAAAGGCATTAAGAGTTGTTAACCTAATCCTACGTGGTTTTTTCTCTGGTAATATCACACTACTAACCAGAGCATACAAAACATTTGCTAGACCAATACTCGAATACAGTTCATCAGTCTGGAACCCTCATTACGTATCTGATATTAGCACAATTGAGAAAGTCCAGAAATATTTCACAAGAAGAGTTCTCCACTCTTCTACTCGTTGTAGAATACCTTATGCCACCAGACTTGAAATTCTAAAACTAGAAAACCTTGAATTATGCCGTCTTCGGTCTGACTTAAGCATGGTATATAAAATCATACATTGCAATGTCCTACCTGTCAATGAATACTTCAGCTTCAACCATAACAACACAAGAGCACACAATAGATACAAACTCAAAGTAAACTGCACCAAACTTGATTGCAGGAAATACGACTTCAGCAATAGAGTGGTCAATGTCTGGAATACTCTACCCGACTCTGTAGTCTCTTCCCCAAACCCCAAAAACTTTAACCTTAGACTGTCTACTATTGACCTCACCCCTTTCCTAAGAGGTCTGTAGGGGGCGTGCATAAGCGCACCATCGTGCCTACCGTCCCTGTCCTATTGTTTCTCTTATTCTTTTATTTTTCTTATATGTACCCATTTCATGTATTCACAACTATGTATACACTTATACTTATTATCTTGTAAACAATTGGCAAATCAAATAAATAAATAAATAAAAATAAATAAATAAAATAAAATAAATAAAAACAGATACACTGTGCTAGTTAAATAGTTTATTCCAGTAAGAGTTTTATCATAGTCAAAACAGTCCATATATTATTCACTAGTTCAGTCCGTTCGGGGATTATTCAGTTGCAAAGTCCAGTGTCGAAAAAGAGGTTAGTAAACTTACAAATATCAGTCCAGTAATATATCTCCTCACAGTAGAGATATAAAGAAGTCAAAACTCCTTTCTTCCTTCGACGTTCAAAAACTGAACAGCAGCAGGGAACACGCAGTTAGCAAACCATCAATCCAGTATAGTCATCAATCCAGCAGGTTCTCTTGCTCCCTCTTATGGCGGTTTTACAACCGCACCCAAAATTACATGCTTTGCAGTTTAAAGTGACACACACTTAAACTTACTATCATAGTTTATATATATTATTTTACCCAAACTATGTTAGGTAACCTTGTTATTCCTAACATACTCCCCTTTTGGGTAATATAATAATATATATATATATCTATTTACAACCTTAACTCATAGTCATCACAACTTTCTTTGTGTTTGACTGCACCTTGGGCTTTCGTAAATTGATCAGCAATATTTTCTTCAGTCATACAATATTCCAGTCTTATCAAACCACTTTTTACAGATTGCCTTACATTCAGATATCTAAAATCTGTATGCTTAGATCTCGTTTTCACAGCAATATTTGTAGCCATCCGTATGGCTGCTTGATTGTCCTCATATACTACAATGGAATCATTAACAGTTATTCCCATATCCAATAACAACTGTTTATACAGAATTAAATCAGTACATAATAAAGATAGACATGAAAATTCTGCTTCCATTGTGGACATACTTATGTGTTGCTGTCTAATTGACCTCCAACCAATCAGTGCCTTTCCTAACAGTATAGCCGTACCTGAAGTTGATTTCCTAGTGTTTATGTCTGTTGCAAAACTTGCATCAGCATATGCACTTAAAATCAGATCATCTTTTGGCTCCAAATACAATGCATAGTGCATTGTCCTTTTAAGATATCTTAAGATATGTTTTGTCGCTTGCCAGTGTCGTTCAGTGGGTTCAGCATTGAATCTTGCCAATTGATTAACGCTATTGGCAATATCTGGCCTTGACCAATTACTAATGTACTATAAACTACCAATTAGCGATTGATAGATAGTCTTATCAAATTTTGGACTTTGAGCATCAGTGTGGCAAATTCCTTATTCATTGGAGTTTTTGCCGGTTTACAAAGTTCCATTTTGTATGTTTTTAGTAATTGATAAATCTTATCCTCTTGAGATATCTTATAGCCATCTTTGGTTTTATTTATTGTTAATCCTAGATACTGTTTTATCTCTCCTAATTGCTTTAATTTTATCCTCTTACCTAATAATGATATTATTTCAGTAGCTTCATTATTAGTTTTTGTAATTAAGGCAATATCATCAGTGAACAACAACAACGACACTGTTCCATTTGTCTCTTTCTTAAATACACATGGATCAGCTAAACCTGCTTTAAACCCTATATTGTTTAACTCCTTAACAATGTAGTGGTTCCATTCGTAACCAGGTTGTTTTAATCCATAGAGACTCTTTTTAAGCTTCCAACAGTCATTATTTGTTTTATCATCCTTAATTCCTACAGGTTTCTTTAGGTATATAGTGTGCTGCAATGGTGCATGCAGATAGGCAGTTTCTACATCTAAGTGATTTATAATATAGTTCTTCTTAGCTGCCCACACTAAAGCTGCTCTCAAGGTTGTTGCTTTTAGACTCGGTGCAAATACTTCATCATAATCACATGCAGTTTGATTAAATCCTTGAGCTACCAACCTAGCCTTATGGGTAACAGTCCCATTTTTACCTGTTTTTAATTTAAATATCCATTTACAGCCAATGGACTTTTCACCTGGAGGTAATTTAACATTTTCATAAACTTCCATTTGTTTCAATGAATTTAATTCTTTCTCCATTGCTCTATGCCAATTTTCTTGTTCTTTTGCTGGATACATTCTAAGTTCTTGAACAGTAGTTGGAACTTTACTAACTTGGCAAACTACACTTGCTTGGTACCTGTCAGGTGGTCTGGTTTCACGTGTTGAATGTCTAGGTATTACAGGGCTTATAGGTGGACTTTCATGTACTACCTGTTCCTGGTTATCTATTTCTTCCTGTTCACCTATTTCTTCCTGTTCTGGTCCTATGTGCTCTTCCTGTATTTCCTCTTTAATTGTACTCTTCTTATTACTGATATGTTGTTTTGGTCTTTTGTAGGTTTCAATGATTACATCCTTACTTGAATCTTGCTCCAGTTTTTCCCATCCTACATGTTCAAGGAATTGTGCACTAGCACTACAGTAAACGCTAGAAGTACCTTTTTCCCAGAATCTGTATGATTTGTGATTAGATTGATAACCTACAAAGAATAACTTTTTAGCCCTATGCTGCCCCTTATGTCTCAGTTGTGTAGGAATATGCACCCATGCTGGTACTCCAAATGTGTGCATGTAGCTTAGGTCAGGTTTTCTACCATGCCACCGTGTGGATGGTAATTCACCTGTTGTTGAGTTAACAACATTATTCAATATATGATTACCACACATTATTGCTTCTCCCCACAAAGTTTCAGGTAATCCTGAATCCGACAACATAGTACGAGCCATTGCCTGTATTGTTTGGCCTCGTCTTTCTATAAAGGAATTATGTTGTGGCCTATATGGTGCAGATTTTTATGTTCAACACCTGCCATCTTCAGTCTATTTTGGAATTTATTATTTATAAATTCCGTACCATTATCAGTTACAAGAGTTACTAGTTTCCTTTTAGTTTTTCTTTCTGCAAACTTCAACCAATTAAAGAAATTCTGATATGTTTCCGTTTTACTCCTCATTAAATAACAGAAACCATATCTGGAATAATGATCCATTATGCTTAATATATAACGAGCACCTCCCACACTTGGTTTTTTAGGACCTATAATATCAGCAAATATGACCTCTAGAGGTTCCTTAGTTTTAAATCCATTAATTCTATTTGCTGGTATTACCTTGCTTTTTTCTTGACTGCAAGCATTGCAGTGCAAATACTTACTGCAAGGCTTCAGTTTTATACCTTCAGACAGTTCAACCGTTTGCTTGAGCATTTTAAAATTTATATGTCCTAAATGTCTGTGTAACAAATGTATGCATTCATCATGAGGTTTAACGTTATTATACACTGTGTTAGCTACCTCTATTTGATTATCATTTAACACATACAATTCACGTTTTAAAGTTGCAGTCACTTTTTTATCTTCCTTTTCTATTATGCAGTTTTCTCCCCTAAAGGTAACTACATAACCTAGTTTAACCAAAACTCTAACCAAAAGCAAATTAAACTTAAGTTGTGGTACATATAACATTTTTACATTTTCTTTTATGCAAGAACAATGTGCAATACCTTCACCTTTTGCTTTCATTTTCCAGCCATTAGCTAATGATATCTGCTGTGAACTCGTGGACATCTTAACAAATCTTTTCTTATCTTTCGTTATGCAGTGCGATGCTCCACTATCTACAACCCATAAATTATTATTCACAGTTTCGTTGCTATACATGGCTAACTCTAAACATTTTTCAACCTTTTGATGCCTTTTAGCATTCTGGCTGGCATTGTGGCGTTTTCCTTTCTTGCAGAATCTAGCCAAATGTCCTTTTCCTCCACAATTAAAACATTTTCTAATTGTATAGGCTGTCGAAGATTCTTTCTCTTCTTGTGGTTGTTCCCTTCTCAGTTGATCCCTTTCAAGCCTTCTCCTGGCTTCTTCAATTAATCTGCCAGTAATGTCAGTTAATGTGAGGTTATCTTTTGGCAGTACTTCCAGTGAAGTTACATAGTCGTCATAACTCTCATCTAATGAAGACAAAATTATATAAACCTGATGCAGTTCTGTGAAGATAAGTTCCTTTTCATGCAGTTCCTGAAAAATCTTCTTCATAGTGTTTATATGAGTCAACATGTCTCCATTCTTTTGAAGATGTGTTCTGAACAGCTTCCGTGTAAGATTTATATGTGCTCCTACACTGTCTCGAACATAAATCTTCTTTAAATTCTCCCAACATTTCACAGCTGTTTCTTCTCCACGAATATGTACAAGCTGCTGGTCACAGAGTGTCAGTCCTCTTATACAGAGAGCTTGCTCATTTTTCAGTTTATATTCTTGTATTTTCTGGGCATCATCCTCATTTTCCGGATCCCAAGCATCTACCTCTGGTGGGTTTTGAATTATACTCCACAAACCTTCTCTGCATAGAAGTAGGCTGCATTTCATAGACCATGAAACATAGTTTGTTCCATCCAGTTTGGATATTGTGCCATCTTTTTCTGGATATTAAACTATAATTAATAAAACACAGCTGTCTGTTTACAGTATTCTGTAACTACACTAACTCTCACTTTATATAAGCCTGTTATATCCTGGTTAGTCTGACTGTGCAGCTGGGCCCATAACCAGTGTTAGGGATACACCCTAGCAGAATGTGCACGGCAGTCAGGCAGGCAGGCAAATATGTGAGATAAACGTTTTTGTAGCTTACACTCAGTAAAACAGATACACTGTGCTAGTTAAATAGTTTATTCCAGTAAGAGTTTTATCATAGTCAAAACAGTCCATATATTATTCACTAGTTCAGTCCATTCGGGGATTATTCAGTTGCAAAGTCCAGTGTCGAAAAAGAGGTTAGTAAACTTACAAATATCAGTCCAGTAATATATCTCCTCGCAGTAGAGATATAAAGAAGTCAAAACTCCTTTCTTCCTTCAACGTTCAAAAACTGAACAGCAGCAGGGAACACGCAGTTAGCAAACCATCAATCCAGTATAGTCAGCAATCCAGCAGGTTCTCTTGCTCCCTCTTATGGCGGTTTTACAACCGCACCCAAAATTACATGCTTTGCAGTTTAAAGTGACACACACTTAAACTTACTATCATAGTTTATATATATTATTTTACCCAAACTACGTTAGGTAACCTTGTTATTCCTAACAGGTATCACATCACATAAAATAGTGAATTAGGTCAGTGGTATGATCTGATATAAACCAGTTTTTGTCATTAGAACACAGTGTCCTTGACACATCAAGTATTAAACCCTAACCCTAATGCTAGGTAAATTCACAAAGCAGATTTTCTGCAACTACAAGGCATATCCCAGGTTCCAGCAAAAAGTTCAAATCCTCTTATATTTCAAAAATGAAAATCATCTTTACTATGTTTATTCAGGAACCAGTTTAAGGCACTATACATAGGATAACAACTTAAAAGGAAATGTTTACTGGGCCACAATCCATTGTTCAACACAGTGGAACATTCCTCCTGTAAATGAGATGCATATAAACACATTTTATTTAATCTAAAACACTATTTAGTCTTGACCAAGAAAAATTAGACATGGAAGTCCAAAACTCCAGAGGCATTATGTGGAACCTTGGCCAATTTAAAGCCAAACTCTCAGTCCATTTGAAGACTGGTGAATAGCCTAATATTTCCTATTATTCAATCTTTCACCTTTTATATTTAATTGGATTCACTGTTGCTTAATCAACAATCTTTATATTAATGTTAACCACTATTATTTTATATGAGGAGGATCTGTGTTATGATATGTACAGTATAACCCTTAAGTAACAAGGATATGCACATGGAAACATTTATGAGAGTAGTTATGAATAATTATTCAGCCACACACACATACACTAAATTGAGTTAAAGTTTACTTTAAGAAATAGCAGTCCAATAAACGATCCAGGTCATATATGTTATATACGTCTTCTTACTGGTTGCCTTTGTCATTTCCAGTAAACAAAAATATCAAACTATAAGCACAGCATAAATACAACAGAGAATCTTACATAGCAACAGAATGTCAGAGAGACAGAATGTTAGAGAGACAGAATGTCAGAGAGAGCAAGCTATGATCTCTAGCTCCCTCTTATGGTAATTTGCAATATAATCAACAAATCGGAATATAGTATAAATCAATACAGTGATTTTGTCTTAAAGCTACAAACATACATTGTTGGTTTATATATTGCCAACCCAACTAATTGGTGGACAGATTCCTAACAATCTGCCAAATAATAAGTGAATATAAGAAACTAAGATGAACACAATGTCAGAAATCTCAGTCAAAGGGAGAAAATCATATTAACAATATTTAATTGCATGTAACAAAACATTGCAAATTACAAAATTTTCATGTTTTGGACTGACAGCCTTCTTCATTATAAATTTTAAAAAATAAAATCTCTTTTGAAATTAATCTCTGGTGGTTGTGAGAATATAGAAATGGTTTTCCATTGTCTTCTTCTGGATGTTAGAAATGCTCCAACTTTATTAGAAACAACTGACCCTTCCTTGCTCTTATCTTACCTGAGCCAGGTGTGACTACAAGAACAAAGACTGCAAAAAGCAAAATTGGATATTCATATATGGACTGATTCTGGATCAAATCATGCTTGCTTCTACGATGGTACCCACCCTTTATTCACAGATATATGATAATATAATGATTGCATAACATGTACTCAGTGAATTATTGTAATGGTTGTCATGGGTTACTCTTTCTAGGTAAGAAATGGTTGCCTGTTATTTCTATAAAAACACTCATGTATGCTCAATATTGAAAAACATGAGCAAGGATCTCAATTCAGCAGGTAAGGACAATTTGTGGATTATCAATATCCCAACTTTGGTTATTGGTTTTTCCATCAGGGATAGACAAAGCTCCCATCTCAATTTATGCTGAGACTCTGTTGAGAAAGAAAAACTGAATAAAATGGATCACTAGTTGGATTTAGGAGGCTCAGCTGCTCCCTTGCTTGATTCAGCACAAAGAAGACCATTAACCTGCAATCTTCCTCTCTTATTCTTCATCAAAAGTTTTTTCTCCAACTTGTCTGGCATACTGGTTGCTGGGTTATCTCCTCCTCCCCCTCCTCCCCTTCTCCTCCTTCGATACCTTAAACCTATTGATCACCTCCACTATATATATATTCATAAGGGATATGATTTAAGTCATACATGGATGATCCAGTGGTTTTCCCAACTTTTTTCCATTTAAGCCTGAATTTTCCAATGAGAAGCTCATGATCTGAGCCACAGTCAGTTCCAAGTCTTGTTTTTACTTACTTTTTCATTTTGGCTGCAAAGAACCAAGGCTGCTGAGGTCCATGTGTAGACTCTCCTCTTGAGTTGTTGGGAAAGAGTGTTTGCTATTATCAGTGTGTTCTCTTAACAAAACTCTGTTAACCTTTACTCAGATTCATTTTGGACTCCAAGGCAAACTTGCCTATTATTCTGGTTACTTTTTGACTTCCTGCTTTAGCATTCAATTCCCCGATGGTAGAAAGAACATCTTTTCTTGGTGTTAGTTGTAGAATCGTGGGGTAAGTCTTCATAGAACTGGTCAACTTCAGCCATTATTTGTGGGATAGACTTGGATTACTGTGAGGTTGAATACTTTGCCTTGGATTTGAAGCAAGATCATTCTGTCATTTTGAGATTGTAGCCCAATACTGCTTTTCTATTGACTGTCCATTTTTTTTCTAAGGGATTCTTGCCCACAGTGATAGATACACTAGTCATCTGAATTGAATTTGTCTCTGCCCACTTTAGTTCACTGATTCCCAAGATGTTGATGTTCAGTCTTGTCATCTCATGTTTTACCACATTCAGCTTACCTTGAGGTATAGGTCTTACATTCCGTGTTCCTATGCAATATTGTTCTTTACAGCATTGGACTTTCCTTTCACCATTAGACACATCCACAGCTGAGCATCCTTTCAGCTTTGCTCCAGTTGCTTCAGTCTTTCTGGATCTACTTGTAATTGTAATCCACTCTTTCCCAGTTGCATATTAGACAGCTTGTGTTCTGACAGGCTGATTTTCTGGCATCGTATCTTTTAGCCTTTTGATACTGTCCATGGGGTTTTCTTGGGAAGGATATTAGAGTGGGTTGCCATTTCCTACCTTCTCCAGTGGACCACATTTTTGTCAGAACTCTTTGCTAGGACCTTTCATAACTTTATTGAGCTGCACAAGGTCTTTTGCCATGACAGGGCAGTGAATCATGAAGGCGAGGTCTACAATTCAATATTCCACTTCTGTTATCATTCTCCTGTTTCATTATTTCACCAATCATTATATATCTATAAATACAAGGATGTGCCTCATCCCAGAAGCAAGATTTAATTCAGAACCAGTCTAAACATGAAAATCCTTTTCCTGCTTTTTGCTGTCCTTGTCTTTGCAGTCCTGTCTGGATCAGGTAAGACACTGATAACAAGAAGGAAAATTCTGTTCTTTCTAATGAAATAGGACCACATTTGCCAAAAGGATAGAAGGGTTGGCTTTGTTCTTTCATTCCAATCATATTTTATTTTTTGTTTTTATTTATGGTTCATTGCATAATCAGCCAGATGTTTAGACTGTATTAGGCATTTTCAAGCACAAATTAACAACTATTCAAGGAATCTATATGTAATTAGCCTGAAAATAAATAAATAAAACAGAGAATGTTCTAATCTTGCAATGAGATATCTAGAAACAGAAATAAGTCTTTTTCTACATAATACTAATACAGTACACAGAACTCTCCATACTCCCTCCAGTCTTAATGATCATATCAAGAAGGTTATTAATATTTTTGAAAGCAATGCTGGAATAGATTATCAATGCCTTCTTTTGAGGTTTTTCTCTCCAAGTTCATAGTCAATCCTACAGGACTGAGTTTCCTGGTGGTGTTTCATGAGAGAGTTAACCAGAAGACCAGAGAAAGAGAAGAGGTTGATCATGTTTCTAAAGGAACTAATGGGGGAAACCTCCAGAGGCAAGTTGGTATGTTGGTAGCAAAAGAGAGGGAAGCTGATTATTTTTTGCCCAAAGATATTCTACTCTAACCTCACACTGGGATGAGGCATTCTAAGCCAAAATTCTTCTCCTTCAGACAAGCAACTTCTCATGATAATAGGTTAAAATATATCGCAAAAGTTAGGTGATTTTCTTTTTCCTAATTTCCTTAGAAACATATCTATGCCAGCCAAGCAATTCAGATCAGGGCAGGCTTCAGCTTTGCCTTAAAATGAAACTCTGTGAAGTCTAATTATTTTCAATAAATCTACAAAGCAGCTGAGGTCCTAAATGGGATATGTCACTATACATACATACATACATACATACATACATACATACATACATACATACATACATACATAAATACATACATACATACATACATAGGTTCGTATGTATGTACGTACATATATACCTATACACAGTTATAAACACACACACATATATATTGGTGTGTGTGTGTGTGTGTGTTTTTACTCACCCTATGACTGACCTCTTTTTTTCTTTCCATAGGAAGGAAAGGACGTGGAATCTGCAAAATACGTTGTCCTAAACACACTGAAAGCTGTGGGAGACAAGATTGTCTTTTTTTTCAGCACTGCTATGTATGATGTAAGAAATATTTCCTCCATTAGAAATATTACACTGGGAGCTTTGGGCACTTTGTCTATTTGCTATTTGTATTGTCAAAATACTGCAAGGCATTTTCATGAAGAAGGACTAGTGTTTTCAGTGAAAACATTGGAATCAAGGGAGGGCGAGAGAAATTTAAGAGAGACTGATTTCTCATTGAGCAAGATCAATTACATGAAATGATTATTTTATTGTATTTGTACAGAATTTTGGAAATAATGGCTTACTGCTGCTGCCCTCATGAAGACGTTCAGGATCCAGCCATGATGTGGTATCATTGCCTGCAACTGCTTTATCTTCCTTTATGCAAACCCAAATTATTATTCATTAGATTCTAAAGCATTTTTCTTCAAAAATAAAATTTGCAAGATTTACTTAGAAAAGAAGCTTTTCCTTTTGCTGCTTTTAATAAAGTTAAATATGCATTGAAATTTTCATGTGATTTATTTTTTGGAACCTGCCAACAAGATATTTGCCTGCCTCATGTGTGTAAAGCTGTAGTTTATGTATCTATCTGTTTATGTCTGAGTGAGATTCCCCACAATTCATCTACCAAGAAAAATACTTAAATCACGTATATGTATTTATATGGTATTTATTTATCTTATTGGAGCATTTTCATTTTTATTTATAACTTTAAACTGATAGAGGTTCATAGGACGAAAGCAATAAGAATAGAATCTGACAATCAGAACTTTAGCATAACTTAAAGCAGATCGTGATGATTACGATGATAATGATGATGATTAATTAAACAGCTAAGCTATCCAACTCCCAAAAATTATGGGAGACTCACACCAATCACACAAATAAATTACAAAAAAATCAATAAAAAGTGGCCAGTGTCACTGATCAGATGGAATAATGTGAGGGGGTCTTCCTCTCCTTTGACTTTTCCACTCTTCTGAACAGCATAGTGGGGCTATCTAGTTTTGGGGGAACCTACAGAGTTCTGCTAGTAGGGTATCAATTCCTTAACCTCATTGTAAATCAATATTTTATAGGCCAAATTAATGTCAGTTTCCAGAATGACAGTGATTAGTGATATTACCAAGTACATGTAGCAACTTCCACATATAGCATTATTTTTGGAGTCTTTTTGTACAATTCTTCCATACATTTGTGCTGTTTCTTCTTTGCATCTTTAAAGTTTCCTCATTACTTTTTCTGTGTAGGTGCATTACTTAAGATAATGGTTATTTCTTGGAGAATAGAACTCCTCATTATTGCTAAACTTGAAAGCAGTTGGAGTGATACAGTTGATTTCCAGAGTGTCTATTTAACTTCCTTCCTTTGGTGGTTTGAGCACCTTTCATCACTAAACACCACTTCCCAGTTTTAACATGTACATAAGTCTTTTTCCAAAACTGACCTGTCTCCTAATTCTTGTTATACACCCCTCTAAAATGTGTTCTGCTCTTAAATATATGCTTGTCCATGAGGGAGTTGTGCAGTAACAACTCTATGGCCAAGGAATAGAGAAGGTCAATGTGCTCAGTGAAAAACTGATTCAACAACTATCAATGGGTCTGCCTTGAAATAGCACATCTCAGCATATGTGGGGTTTGTATTTATAAACATGCATGCCATCAAGTGTCTAAATTGGAGGGGCCAGTGTTAAGATCTGATATTGATCAGCTTGTTGTACTAGAACATAGAGGCCTTACCAGATCAGATATTCAAAAGTTAGAATGACCTAACCCTAGTGGTAGATGGATTCTTGAACAACTGTAAGAGATATCCCAGGTTCCAGCCACAAGTTCAAATCTTAAATCGTGAGTTTCAATAATGACAACCATTGAATCAAAGATACTAATGCAGAGTGATCCTAACCATGCTTATTCAGGAATCTGTTCAAGGCACTGTACCTAGGACAGCAATTTATAAGAAAATGCTTACTGGGCCATAAGTCTTACTAAACACAGAGGAATATTTCTCTTGTAAATAAGATGCACATTTGTAATAAATATTTTTTTTAATTTTGGTCTAATGAACTATTTAATCTCTACCAAGAAAATATTAATGGAAGTCCAAAACTCCAGAGACATTATTTGGAATCTTGGCCAACTTAAAGCCAAACCCAACTCTTCGTCTATCCTAATTAATGAATTAATATTTATCAATATATTAAAGAAGATTTTTATTTTTTCCTAACTTCAAATAGTCTGTTTCTTAGCTATCTCTATCTCTGTCTAATTTTAAAATTAACTTGCCCTATTCTAAGGTTTGAAGACTATTGAATGGATGAATATTTCCTATAACTAATTCTCTAGTCTGAAATACTTATATGGATTCAATGTTACTTAATCAATAATGTTTAATTAAGTAATCACTATTATTTTATAGGTGGCAGATCTGCCAGATAGTGAGTGAATATAGGAAACTAAGAGGAATACAATGTCAAAAATCTTAGACATAGGGAGAAAAATCTTAGGTCTTTGCATTTTGTGATTTTTCTCCAGCTTTGTCTCTTTTCTGCTGTTCTGTATTGCAGAGTCTGTATTGATGTATTTATTTATTTTTATTTTATTTATTTATTTGATCTGTCAATCACTTACAAGATAATAGGTATAAGTATATACATAGTTATGAATACATGAAATGGGTACATATAAGAAAAATAAAAGAAGAATAAGAGAAACAATAGGACAGGGACGGTAGGCACGTTGGTGCGCTTATGCACGCCCCCTACAGACCTCTTAGAAAAGGGGTGAGGTCAATAGTAGACAGTCTAAGGTTAAAGTTTTTGGGGTTTGGGGAAGAAACTACAGAGTCGGGTAGAGTATTCCAGACATTGACCACTCTATTGCTGAAGTCGTATTTCCTGCAATCAAGTTTGGTGCGGTTTACTTTGAGTTTGTATCTATTGTGTGCTCTTGTGTTGTTATGGTTGAAGCTGAAGTATTCATTGACAGGTAGGACATTGCAATGTATGATTTTATATACCATGCTTAAGTCAGACCGAAGACGGCGTAATTCAAGGTTTTCTAGTTCTAGAATTTCAAGTCTGGTGGCATAAGGTATTCTACAATGAGTAGAAGAGTGGAGAACTCTTATTGTGAAATATTTCTGGACTTTCTCAATTGTGCTAATATCAGATACGTAGTGTGGGTTCCAGACTGATGAACTGTATTCGAGTTGAGATGAGTACTCCAAGATCCTTGACAGAGTTTGGATCATCAACAAGGTCTTGACTATTCAGCCTGTATTTTATTTTCTGATATTTTTTTTGCCAATATGTAAGACAGAGCATTTATTTGTTGAGATTTGAAGTTGCCATTTGTTTGACCATTCTGATACATAGTTCTGACACAAGATCTTTTTGAAGGGTAGCAGTATTGTCTGTGGTATTGAACAGCTTTACATCATCATGTATTGCAGCATCTACTATTTGGACTTTCCTGGCTTTCTTATCAACAATGGTTAAGTCTGGGATGCTATGTGCTTCCTGTCTATTTAAAGTCCCTAGAGTCCTTTTGCATCTTCATTTTTTATTACTTATTCTATTTTCCCCACCAGTTCTTGTTTACAGACAAGTGACATTTCTTCAGATCTTCCAATGCACAATTGCTGCTACTTTTGTCATGCCATTGTTTGTAATCAGTCTGTGCAATCTTTATGCAGCAACTAACTGGGTGGTCCACTGTTTCTTCAGCTTCTTTATAGAGTTTATACACTTGCTATCTATTGCTGTCTTCTCAATTCTGTCTTTATATGCATTTATTTTTAAGATTTGGTCTTTGTAGACTCAGCCTCTTTCTTCAATTGTCCTGCTCCTAGTCATTTCCAGGGCTTGTTATTATCTGCTTTGCTTTCTGTTATTACAAAATAATGTGATATGCTTAAGGGTGTTGCCTATGTTCTACTAACAATGCTGATAAAATTTGAAGTTAGTAAAATACTTAATATTAAAGCTTGCTTGTTTCAATTCTCATTTGGTTTTAGGTATTTATTTTCATTATCTGGATGCCAGTTAGTTTTCAGATTATAGGCTAAATCCAAGAGTAATGCTTTTTTAGTTATTTGTCACATGTTTATTTATTTATTTATTTATTTGATTTGCCAATTGTTTACAAGATAATAAGTATAAATGTATACATAGTTGTGAATACATGAAATGGGTACATATAAGAAAAATAAAAGAATAAGAGAAACAATAGGACAGGGACGGTAGGCACGTTGGTGCGCTTATGCACGCCCCCTACAGGCCTCTTAGGAAAGGGGTGAGGTCAATAGTAGACAGTCTAAGGTTAAAGTTTTTGGGGTTTGGGGAAGAAACTACAGAGTCGGGTAGAGTATTCCAGACATTGACCACTCTATTGCTGAAGTCGTATTTCCTGCAATCAAGTTTGGTGCGGTTTACTTTGAGTTTGTATCTATTGTGTGCTCTTGTGTTGTTATGGTTGAAGCTGAAGTATTCATTGACAGGTAGGACATTGCAATGTATGATTTTATATACCATGCTTAAGTCAGACCGAAGACGGCGTAATTCAAGGTTTTCAAGTTCTAGAATTTCAAGTCTGGTGGCATAAGGTATTCTACAACGAGTAGAGGAGTGGAGAACTCTTCTTGTGAAATATTTCTGGACTTTCTCAATTGTGCTAATATCAGATCGTAGTGTGGGTTCCAGACTGATGAACTGTATTCGAGTATTGGTCTAGCAAATGTTTTGTATGCTCTGGTTAGTAGTGTGATATTACCAGAGAAAAAGCTACGTAGGATTAGGTTAACAACTCTTAATGCCTTTTTGGCTATGTAGTTGCAGTGGGCTCTAGCACTTAGATCATTAGAGGTGAGTATTCCAAGGTCCTTTACAGAGCTTGAGTCATCAACAAGATCTTGACTATTCAGCTTGTATTTTATTTTCTGATTTTTTTGCCAATATGTAAGACAGAGCATTTATTTGTTGAGATTTGAAGTTGCCATTTGTTTGACCACTCTGATACATAGTCAAGATCTTTTTGTAGGGTAGCAGTATTGTCTGTGGTATTGAACAGCTTTACATCATCAGCGAAGAGAATGCAATTGCTCTTAATATGATCACAGAGGTCGTTTATGTAGAGTATGAAGAGAGTTGGTCCTAGAACACTGCCTTGGGGAACACCACTATTGACAGGTACTGGATTTGATAGTACGCTCCCGATTTTGACCATTTGTTGTCTGTTTGACAGGAATGCTTCTATCCAGTTATTCAGTTGTCCAGAGATACCATAGGATTTTATTTTTAGGAGTAGTTTGTCGTGTACCACTGAATCAAAGGCTTTACAGAAGTCTATGTAGATTGCGTCTATTGCTTTGCCCTGGTCGAGTTGTGTCGTCCATATGTTTTTGCAGTGTAAGAGTTGCAGATTACAGGATAGTTTTTCTGAAACCAAATTGTTTATTGGAGAGTAGGTTATTTGTCTCTAAGTGAAGGATGATGGATTGGTTAATAATTGATTCCATGACTTTACAGGTGACGCAGCATAAGGAGATTGGCCTGTAATTTTCAACTAGGCTTGGGTCTGCCTTTTTGAAGATGGGGATGACTGTGGCTTGTGACCATAGGTTAGGCAAGGAGCTGGTTCTGAAAGATTTTCAAAGATTATGCTTAGAGGTTTGGCTATGGCAGTGGATAGCTTTCTTAAGAAGTAGGCACATATTCCATCCGGTCCAATAGATAGAGATGGTTTTAGGTTGCATAGTGCTTTTTCAACATTGTCTTCTGTGAAATCGATATGTATTAGATCATTGTTGTTATCTGTGGTACGGCTAGGAAATACTGGGCATGATCCATTGCTGTTTACAAATACTGAGCCGAAGAATGTGTTAAAGATGTTGGCTTTAATGGTGTCGTCGTTGCAGTCTTTACCATCAGGTCCTATCAAGGGAGGGATGGACCTTGAGTCTTTTAGTTGTTGTTTACAAAATTGTAAAAAGCACGGGTGGAATTGGTGCTTAGAAGGTTTTCCTCTTGTTTAATGTGATAATTGGTGCATTCGGTCTTTATCTGGTGGCATAAATTTTTGTATCGGTTTTTGAAATTGGCAACGTGACCAGATTTGTTTTTCCGCCAGAGTGATCTCTTTTTGGATTGAAGTTTCCTTATTGATATGGGTAATCTGCTTTTTGTTTTGTTTTGGGAGTTGTTGTTGGTACATATAGTTTGATGACTCTTTTGACTTCAAGTAAAAATATGTTGTAATGGTCTTCAACAGTATTGCATCCAGTGAATAGAGATTGCCAATCAAGGGATGAGAGATCGTTGTGTATAAGATCATAGTTGCCTTTTTGAAGTTACAATTGGGAATTACATCATTGTGGTGATTTTGTGTGGACGTATGTTGAGACAAAAGTCAATCATATTGTGGTCACTACTGGAAAAGGGTTCTTTAGTTTGTATTCCGTAAATTAAATTCAAACTATTGCAGAAGATGAGATCGAGGCAGTTGTTTAGTCTAGTGTTGTTGGTTACTAGTTGTTCCAGTCCCAGATTTGTAATAGCATTGTAGAAGGTTGTGTGTATGATTTCAGTTGTACAATCATTTAGGGTCCAGTCAATATGAGGTAGATTGAAATCACCAAGAAAGATAAAAGGGTGTTACTGGCAAATTGCCAGGGACATATTTACATAGTCTTTGCAGTAGGACAAAAGAGAGTTTGCAAGTGACTAACAAGTTACAAAATAGGTTTTGTTTCATTACTTAAGATAATGTGGAAATGAATCATGCTAGGTATTGCTTTTTATTAGGCTTCTGCGGCTGTGAGGATTTCAAACATATTTTTGAATCTTTTCTTCTTTTAAGTCATTCCCTTGTTGAAGCAACTGAAAATTGGAAATACTTTTATTTTTGTTCTGGAAATAATACTCAAGACGTTCCATTCCCCCCGCATCAAAACAAAGGCAACTCCAAAGATCTGAGCGATCCAAATAAAAGTATATTATCCTGAAGCCAAAAGAAAATGCTTTTCCTGTTTCATATACATCAGCTTGACATATCTTGTCAAGGAAATATCTCACAAAAGTGATGATATTTTTTATTAGGTGGCTATATGGCCTGTTGTTCAACATCTGGAATCAAAAACAGCATCAAGCCCCTTATTATTTTAATGTTTTAATCTTTATCTTTTAATTTTAATGTTTACCTGTTTTTAAACTTTGCAAGCTGCTTAGAGTCACCTCTACATGAAATGGGTGGCATACAAATATTATTAATAAATAATAAATGAATAGTTTAGAGAATTTCTGTTACAAATGCTCATTTTTATTACTTAATTTATCGAATTAATGGACCCCCAACAATTTTAGAGAAGATAATGCACAATGTCAAACAATAAGCCATAAGCCATATTATGCCTGTATGAACACAACTGGGAGAGTAACATTCTTTCAGAGCAAAGGTAATGCTACAAACATATTCATACAAACATTTTACTGTTGTTCCTGCTGCTATGCTTCCCAGCAGATCATTACATTCCATCAGAGAACTATCTGTTATTCTCCCACAGTTTTTCTTCACTTCTTTTGTGATGCTGCCATTCCCCGTCTTAAAACAACACTGATACGGTAGTAGCTCTGATAGACAGTCATGAAGATCTTACTTGTGTGTCTTATTCTCTTCCTTTCATTGTCAAGTAAGATACTTTTCTACTTGTATGGGTGTGTCTGTGTGTGCATAATTACACTACTATAGTTGAGAGGGATGAAATCATAAGAAACTTTATCCATACTCTGAACACAAATAGCTGCATTCTCTATCTAGAAAATGATTTCACTTAAGAAAAAACTTTATTTATGATGTTCAGTATTACTTTTCTTGTTTAATTTTCTAGGATTTACCCAAGCCAAACGCAAAAGATGTCCATTGGGTGGCGTGTGCCGATCTTACAAAGAATGTTATAGGGAAGAGAGATATTGGGGACGCTGCCCTTGGAACCGTAAAAAGATCTATTGTTGCTTCTGGTAAGCTGGATCCAGTCAAAGAGCAAATATATATTCATTGAACATTATGCTGATCATTTAATGTAGGAACAATGGTATTTGATCTCAGTTTAGGGTCTCATTTTATGGTATCATTGTTCTCATGTTTAAAAATTCATTTAGAAATCAAACTATAATTTATCTACTAGCAAAAAAGCCCATTCAGTTTCTGAATTTAGTCCCTTCCTTGGGTTCAAGAAGCAAAAGCATCTTAATTTATATTGTCCCCTATTATGTCCCCCCAATATTACATTTGCCATTGTTGTGTATATTTTATTTTCTATGTTCCCTTTCCTCTAACATCTCATTTTTACACAAATATATTTTCTTTTAGCCAATAATATCAAACTTATAACATTACATAAATGAATAACAAGATATATAATTCATTACAAATATTATCCTACTATATGGTTATATCTATTCTCTGTCAGGCTCCACATAGCATTTCTTTTCATATCTTAACTATTAATCCCTTATATCTTACATAAACATTTATCTATCTTACTTGATTAATCAATTATAAATTCTTATTTTCATATCTATTACACTTAGAGTATTCCTTCTTATTCCAATTGTTAATCCAAATTCCTCAAAATCTATTATATGTTTTACTATAAGTATCCCTCTTTTCCATTTCTAACCATTGTCTTTCTTTTATATTAATTAATGGCTTTATATTATTAATGGCTTTCTTTTATATTAATTCATCATTTCTTTGCTTGGTTACCATTTTCTATAATCTTTTGGCTTTTCCCCTTAATCCTTCCTCCATTTATCATCATTTTCTGATATTTTTTCTCCCATTTCTCAAAGTTTGTCCCCACCCTCTTTTTATCTCCTCTCTGTATTTCCCTAACCATTTCATTTATCAGCATTCCAGTCTCAGTATTCCCCCTTATTTATTGTATCTATCATTAATATCTCATATTCAACTTCTTTTTTTTTCTTTTGGTATTATTTGTTCCTTTTGTTCCATTTCATTAGTTTCACTTTCTTCTAGCTCCTCCCTCTTCTTTGTTCTTTCATCTTCTTCTTCTGCTACCGTCGGCATTTCTGAATTTTCCTCTATATTCTGTATTAGTGCATAAATCCAACATTTTGTCCCACATCTCATTCATAGCTTGCATGTCCATCTTTATTTCTTTGCATATGTCACTGATCTTTATATTGCTTATTCCAATTGTTCAGTATCCAATAAGTTTTATTTTATCTAAACCAGTGCTTCTTTTTTGTTTTTAATATATCAATATCCTCAGATCTTTATTTCCCAATGTTAGTCAGTCCAAAGACCGATAGTTCCAGGGGTAATAGCCCCCTGTTTCCTTACTCTTTGATCATAATATATTTCAGCTTCCAGGAGTCTAATTATAATATATTTCTTTTATTCCCTTTTAACTTTTTCTTTTGCTGAAATCGTTAGTTTGAAGAGATCTACAGAATTTTTCTTTCATCAACAGGTGGCACTTTTAATCCAGTTCTACAGCCACTCTTTTTCCATTTCTTTATTTAGCTTCACCAATTTTAAAAATCAAATATTATTTCTCTTTAGAACAATTATTTTCAGCATTCAAATTAATGCCTTTCAATGCCAAATCCTATCTAATCACCAATCTAAATTAGTGTTCTTCCAATTTTATTCCTTTTGAAATTTTAAGTTTTTAAAATTCTTTGTATTTCTCAATTCTTCTTCTATCTTCCAAGCCACCGCTAACACAAATCTTTAATCTTCTCTGTTAATAGCCTTTTTGGGGTAAGTTCAAATAAAATGAATTCTTCTCACCCTTCTCAAAGCACCATTCCCAATCTCCACTCTTGCACTGTGCTTAGATGTTCCTTGGCTGTCCCAACTTTGTAGTGGCCATCTTGGCCTGCTCTTCTGTCTGTTGTGACATAGAGAGCAAGCTTGGGATTTCCACAGGGGAATTGTGTTCTCCCCCGGAACCTCACCAGGTGCCTCTCCTTAGCTTCTGCCCCTCCAAGGTGGCTTTCGGCTCTGTCTGGAGCCCACAAATGGCGAGAAGCCAGTGCAGGAATGGAGACCTCCGTTCGCTGCTTCTGGTCTCATCATGACGTCAGCTTAATGAATGCTTTAAAAATGGTATGAAATTGTAAACATGGTGAGTACAAGAATACATGATTAAGGAAATTAGAGATTGATTAGTATATTTTTAATAAATTAAATATTCTGTTATCCACTTGGATAAGGTTGTGAGGATATATTGTTATAAGTTTGATAAAATAAGATGGAAAATGTGAAAAAATGAGAAGTTAAGGGGGAGGAATATATACATAAAATACATAGATACATAAGATACATAAAGTACATAAAGATACATAAAATCATACATTGCAATGTCCTACCTGTCAATGAATACTTCAGCTTCAACCATAACAACACAAGTGCAAACAATAGATACAAACTCAAGGTTAATAACACCAAACTTGATTGCAGGAAATACAACTTCAGCAATAGAGTGGTCGATGTCTGGAATACTCTACCTGACTCTGTGGTTTCTCCCCCAAACCCCAAAAACTTTAACCTTAGACTGTCTACTACTGAACTCACCCCTTTCCTAAGAGGTCTGTAGGGGGCATGCATAAGCGCACCAATGTGCCTACCGTCCCTGTCCTATTGTTTCTTTTATTTTTTTTTATTTTTCTTAAATGTATCCATGTATTCATAACTATGTTTTTACTTATACCTATTATCTTGCAAGCTATTGACAAAATAAATAAATAAATAAAAATAAAGCACATAGAAAACATAAATATATGTAACAAAGGCAAATGTAATAATGAAAAGAGGATTTATTAAGGGATAACCATAAATTGAGATGAAATTTTGAATGATCAATGAAATGATATGAATAGATTAAACTGTAAACATGTTGAATATATGATTAAGGAAGATAGAGAATGAATAAAAATAAAGAGGCTGATACAAAGCGATTTATGAGAAGATAAAGAAGAAAATATGATAATAGATAATGATGTGATATTAGAAAGTTATATACAGTAACCTGTATAAAAATAGCCAGTCTGCACATCACCTGTTAAACAGTATTATATTCTTTTGCATTTTTGTCATAGATGCATGCCATAATAATAGCCTTCTATGGCAGGCATGCCAGAAGTGGCATGCAGAGCTATCTCTCTGGGCATGCCAGCTGTTGTCCGTTGCTCTTCTGGGTTTTGGCATGCACATACATGCTGGCCAGTTGGTCTTTGCGTATGCAGGAGCACTGGAAATCAGAAAAGCAGCTCTCTGGTGCACAAGCATATGTCAGTCAGCTGGTCTTCATGTGCATGGAAGCACCGGAAACTGGACGAGCATCTCCCTGGTGCGCATGTGAGTACTGGCCATCTGATCTTTGCATGCGCAGGAGCACCAAAAACCAGAAGAGCAGCTCCCCAGCATGCATGCATGCTCTGGCTAGCTGGTCTTTGCATGTGCATGTACATTAGAAAGTGGAAGGCTAGGTGGCTTGTGCACATGAGTGTGCCAGAAAGCTGAGCTTCCAGTTTCCGGCGCACCCACACAGCACGCCAGGGACCTATTTTTCTAGTTTCTGGGGCACACATGTGCGTTCTCCTGATTCAGCACTCAGTGCCAAAAAGTTTCACCACCACTGACATATAAAAATACCTCATGCTTGGATATTGGTTCTTTTGAGATTTGATAGGAGTTTTCATGAAACAATTTAAGCATGAAAGGGAGCTACTTACAAATTAACTTAACTTAAGTCACAGGACTGAATATTTTGTCAATATCCAGTTCTGAAGTTGCATTCTGGATTTTCAGAATTTTGGATGCTGTAAAGTGTCCTTTTTTCTTTCAGTGCACTAAGTCTCACGTATTGTAAATAAATGAAGAACAGGGGATCTTAATCCAGCCTTTACCAAGCCTGTTAATATGTTTGGACTAACATTTACAGCAACATTGGAGATTAGTTAGAAATACTAACTAACTTAGTATTTCTAACTTAGCATTAGTATTTCCAGGAGTCTTTGATTAGTTAGAAATACTAACTAATAGTGGAGTTCTAGTTCTGGGGAACCACAAAGTTGGCAATTATTGCCTTAACTGACTGAGATTTAGGGGAATACTCAACTGCCTTTTAAAGACTAGTTGCTGGATTTGCACAAAACACCAATTTCACCTAAAATCAAATGTGTTGCATGTTTTGGGAATCACACGGTTGTGGGAACCTATCCAATTTGGTTTATTTTAGGGAGAGCAAAAACATAAATGTAAATATATCATTTGTGCTTAAAATATTAAATCCATTTATTGTATTTACCTTGCTGCCATGAACTATTTTTAATATAATATTTGTATTTATTAATAGGCTGTTGGAAGAACTATTCAGTTCCAAGCCGGGAGAAAGGCATGGAGACAAAATGGAGGCTGGAAGCTGATTGGAAAGAAGGTCCATTTATTGATGAAGCAGAACTGCTAAGCACATGTGATCCTGGACAGCTGACCACATGAAGTTGAGAATGGGGGAGGGGGGTATTTATACTTTCTCTTGGGCTTTCCACTTGAACTTCCTGTTCCTGTGCAAGAACATATATTCTATTGACTGTTGTCAGGCACCCATGGTGCCATGTACAAATCCTAGAAGTCTGAGCTAAGTATGGTTGAAGTTTGGACTGATGCAATAAAGGGGCTTGTTGGGCAATTCCTATTGTGGCTGAGAGCTAACTCCACCTTTGTTCAGACCTTGCTGCAGGGAATTTGCTGATAAATAGAGCTATCTATTTCTTTATCTTTATCTCTTAAGTGTTGACATCTTCTGAGGACTATTAGGAAAGGTGGGGGCTATTAAGAGTGAGTCTGCTTCCTGCCTCCAAAAAAACATGTTTCTCCATTTCTCATCCAGGGAAATATAATATTCTTTTTAATATTTCTCAAAATATTTCATTCTTCTGGGAGAGAGGTAGGTGCTAACTTTCTACAAGGCCAAGGAGGCTAGAGCAAGAAAACTATACAAAGTAGTCTATCAATTTAAGAATAATGTTTTTTTATATATAAAAAGAAAAAAATCTTGAAACATCTTACTTTTTCAAAGGATAAACCATGCAGAACTTTTTCTTTAAAAGTGTTTTGTTATGAAAGGATTTTATTTCTCTAAGCTCTCTAGTTGACTTATATTTTTATATATCTTCTTGCCTTATATTTTTGAGAGTAAAAAAGGGCTAGAAAATTCCCAGAAAAAAAATTCTTCCTGCTCCAGACCACATAGCAAGAAAGACTGCGGAAAGAAAAGTTGCTGCCAACTGATTTCTGGAAGGAGACAAGGATAGTTGCCTTGGTCAGATTCCTTCCCTGTGTATTGTATCACTCAGCCCATTTCTCTACCAAATTAAGGGACTGGTCAAACTGTCTGCTTGATAGCAGAGGGTTTTGCTACTTCTTTTGAAACAGAGTAAATGAGAGGCATTTTGTTAACAAGCAAGCAAGCAAGCAAACCTTCTAATATAATAGAATCAAGCTGGAGGACTTACAGGCTATGACCATATTGTCTGACACTTTCCTCTAAAGTTCCAGTCCAGTAGAGTGATGTAGGAACATTCTGCATTTTTGCATGAGATCACTTAGTACCTCGAGGATAAGCTCACTGAAATTTGGTAATCTTACAATGTGCACATTGGTCCAACACATGGGAGAATTTAATAAAAAAGAGGAAGTGGAGCAGCTATTGTTATTTGTTATTGCTATTATTATATATTTGCCCTGCCTTTTTAATATGTGGAATGGTTAAGGAAAGAATATGCTGCTGCTCCAGAACAGACTTAATTGAGTGAAGTAGGGACAGAGTCTAGGGAATCAGATCAAAGTGTTAATGAAAAGTGTAGGGTTTGCAAAGAGATTTAAAGAAGGAAAGAACAAGATGACGACATAAAAAAAAAAAACACTGGGCCCATAGGATTTTTTTAGAATATTGTAGGATAATACAGTTCATCAGTCTGGAACCCACATTACATATCTGATATTAGCACAATTGAGAAAGTCCAGAAATATTTCACAAGAAGAGTTCTCCACTCCTCTACTGTTGTAGAATACCTTATGCCACCAGACTTGAAATTCTAGAACTAGAAAACCTTGAATTACGCCGTCTTCGGTCTGATTTAAGCATGGTATATAAAATCATACATTGCAATGTCCTACCTGTCAATGAATACTTCAGCTTCAACCATAACAACACAAGAGCACACAATAGATACAAACTCAAAGTTAACCGCACCAAACTTGATTGCAGGAAATACGACTTCAGCAATAGAGTGGTCAATGTCTGGAATACTCTACCCGACTCTGTAGTTTCTTCCCCAAACCCCAAAAACTTTAACCTTAGACTGTCTACTATTGACCTCACCCCTTTCCTAAGAGGTCTGTAGGGGCGTGCATAAAGCGCACCAACGTGCCTACCGTCCCTGTCCTATTGTTTCTCTTATTCTTCTTTTATTTTTCTTATATGTACCCATTTCATATATTCACAACTATGTATACACTTATACTTATTATCTTGTAAACAATTGGCAAATCAAATAAATAAATAAATAAAATAATCGTATATATTCCCCACCCTTGGCTAAGAGCATCCATATTCTGAAATACCTGACAATAAAGGAAAAAATGATGTTAATGTCTATTCTGCAATTTCTTTAACTTGCACTACACAATCCACTTTGCAAAACTGCTTGCTTTCTTGTCTGATTATTCGATCAGATGTCATCAAGTCATTGTCAACTCTTAGTGATCACACAGATAGTGTTTCTTGTTTCTCAACATAGCCTGCAGCCCTCCTATTTCCTGATTCACTCCCATACTACTTTGAACCTACTTAGATTTTCAACCAAAGCCAAAGTTGGTTACATGCTGCCAGCTGGCGGTGCTACATAAAATTATAAATAAAGCATCCAAATTCCTGTAAAACCCAGAGCATAAAAAGGCAAGGTTGGTTATTCTCTGTTCTGGCAAAGTAAAATCAGTTCTTACAACATTATGCTACTTTATAGCACATAATTATTTCCAGGGCTTCCAGACAAATCTGATATCATAGAAATGTCAACAGGGATGGAAGCAAGAATTTCCACTCCATTTTTAACATGGTTTTTGGCCAGTTTGGGAGACTTAAAAATACAATAATATGAGTGCATTTTGCCATTCATAGCAACTTTTGGAAAGTTTTGCAGAATTGAAAGGATTTTCTAGCACCATGTATAATTTATCTGAAAGCATGACAAAATGGACAAAAATATTTTTGGCTATATGAATTGTTAGCCAGGGGAACACACTTCCACTTGACAAAGTAAATTCTCCTTCACTGGACTTGTTCATGTCAGAAGTTAGATAATAACCTATCAGCCTGATTGCTTGATTGGATCCTTCACTGAGTAGAGTTGGGATGCATTACTTCTAAGATTTCTTCTACTCCATGATGCTATAATCAGAATGGATCTGAAACATTACAAAACAGTATGGGAAATCTTAGCAAATACAATCCATTAATATTTTTGGCATCCTTGAATTGGGGTTAATAGGACCTGGGTTGACAAATCAACATGCATAGATTAAACTTCATTAAAATATACCAAGATAAGAATGAGAGCTTACCAATCACCACCCAATCATCTTGATCGCTGTGTTAATTTTAGCCTTTCTTGTCCACTGAAAGGCAGATTCACTTAACAACCATGTTACTAACTTAATAACTGCAGTGATTCACCTTTCTGAATGTAACATATTATTTGCCAAGTATTCTTCCCACTTTTTCTTCTCTTTTGTATATGTGTCTATGTGAAGACTCTGTGTGCCTTGGATCTTTCTGAAGAGAAGCTTAAGAAGAACCCTTTTGAATATTGTTAGGAATATCTTGCAGTGGATCCTATGTTTCTGATCTTCTGTCTAAATTCTCTAAAAATAAACTTTTTTGAAATGTTGTTTCTTTTATTTTAGTCTGTTTATCAACCTGTCTCAAAATATTTCAACAAATCACATTATAAAAACAAAGTTAAAGATATTGCTTGTATGTGTGTCTCTTTCAAAAGTACGTCAATAATTCAAAGCAGTTGTTCATTGTTGTCCTTCTAGCTGATTCATTTCTTTTAATATATCACTGATGTATTTTAAACTATCAACAGCAGAAACAATATGTAATTATTGCTAAATCATTTGAATAAAACTCAGCAAATTTTATCTGAGTACACAAGTTCTGTCAGTGCTGAAATTTATATAAGTATCTTCCCTTCCAGTGCTGTCTCATGACCCGACATTCTAAATATCTAAAATCATACTTGACTCCCTAATTTTACAGTGATTAAGATTCATGTTTTATAATAAAATTGTTATGTTTCTGAAATAATGTCTAGAACAAATCAATATTTTAATTTTAATTTTTTGGCAAAAAAAGTCTCTTTGAGTGGCAACAGACATAGTAACCTGTCCATATTTCACCTGTCCTGGTGTGGCAAAAACATTCACAAACTGCATAAAGTGATAAAATTCTACCCAATGCAGGTAGAAAAGGAGACATAGTGTTTCTTGGCACTTGCTTTGGAGGAAAGGCTTTTATATTTACTTATTTCTGTATTTATCATAATTAGGAACTGTCCATCTTCTTCCTTTTGCCAATACAAGTAGTCCTCAATTTACAAATATTCATTTAGTGACTGTTCAAAGTTACAGTGGCACTAAGTGCTCATATATGTTAAAGAAAAAACCATAAATAAAATTACACACTCACACACACACAGAGTGGCACTGAAAAAGTGACTTATTTTTCACACTTATGATCATTGCCCCATGGTCACATGATCAAAATTTGGATGCTTGGCAACTACTCATATTTATGACAGTTACAGTGTCCCAAGGTCATGTGATCACATTTGCTACCTTCTGACAAGCAAAGTGAATGGGGAAGCCAGATTTACTTATCAATCATGTAACTAACATAACAACTGCAGTGAGTCACTTAATAGCTATGGCAAGAAAAGTAATAAAATGGGGCAAAATTCACTTAACAACTGTCTCACTCAGCAACATACATTTTGGGGTCAATTGTGGCTGTAAGTTGAGGACTACCTGTTCAAAAAGAGGCACAAGCTGTGAGGCCAGCCTGGATTTGAATCCTGATTTTTCTTCTAACAATTGGTGATCACAAAGGGACCTTAGACTAACCTGGCAGGATGAACTTGGCCTGGATAATTTAACCTAGCCAGCATGAAGCCATTTGTATGGAGGATGCTCCACTTGAATCTGCCCATTGCATCACAGATAGTAAAGAAAGTTTTGATTTTAGGCCAAATAGTTGCTTGAATCCAGAGGCTTTCCCGTTGGCAAGTACCCCACAAATTCTCTTTGTATGTTTCCTGCTGCTGTCCAGAGCCTGCACTCTACATCATTCTCAGCCATACCGAAATTCTTGCAAACCTACAACTTACAAATCTTGGAAAGCAAGAGAATCCATCAGGTTGCAACAGGGATTGAGTGCTTGGATTTAGCTGGGTAGTTGCCATCTTGCTCTCTGATCTAGTTGAGCAAAAGAGGTGCTGAACTCCACTAGGGAGTCCTCCCAAATGCAAGATTACTCAAAAAGTGGGAAGAAAAAAGGTTAAACAAGGAAGTGCTCTTACTTTACTAGGAACTCTTCCTGGATGTGTACAATACTCCAAACTGTAAGCAGGACACATATGTCAATTAGGGCCAATGGGGAATTAGGCAGGGGTGGGATTCAAATTTCTTAACAACCGGTTCCGTGGGCATGGCCTAATTTGTGGGTGTGGCTTGGTGGTCATGTGACTGGGATGGGAGTGGCTTGCTGATTGGGCATGGCTAAGTGGTCATGTGACTGGGGTGGGCATGCCTACATGGTCATGTGACTGGGGTGGGCTGGCAATCCAAATTTAAGTGGTCCTCACTTAATGACCAAGTGTTCGCTCAGTGGCCAATTGCTTAGCAAGTGCTTTTTGCCAGTTTCCAAGGCCTGGGCAGGCCCTGGCAAGGCCCAGGCAGGTGGCCATGTGGCTGGCAACCCAAATTTAAGTGGTACTCACTTAATGACCAGGTGCTCGCTTAGTGGCCAATTGCTTAGCATGATATAAGGATTAATGCAAATTGGAAAGGAAAGACTGCAGATTGTGCACAAGTGATTTGTACCAAACAACACACTATGTAACTATAGATGGTTTATGTTTTATGTTTTTGTTTATGTTTTAAAAAAATAAAACACTTTTATTAAAAAAAAATCATTTATGTATGCATGTAATTTCTTGTTACATTGATGTTGCTATATATTGATTTAAACAGAAACAGATAATGTATAACATCAATGTAACAAGAAGTTGCCTGTCTCCCTTTTGGTAAGTTGCTTTTTTTATTTATGTACTTATTTATTCTTTTACTATCTGTTTTTGTTTTTATTAATCATAAAAATAAAACAGATACTAAAGAAATAAATAAACACATAAATAAAAATTATTTTACTATTCATCTTGATGTTTCTTTAAGCAAAGGAGAAAGAAACATCAAGATGAATAGTAAAATAATTTTTATTTATGTGTTTATTTATTTCTTTAGTATCTGTTTTGTTTTTAAAAACAAAAACAGATAGTAAAAAAATAAATAAATACATAAATATAAAAAAGCAACTTACCAAAAAGGAGACAGGCAAGTTGGCTAGCCAACTATGCCAGGGTCCTCCTCAGTCTTCTAGCTTGCTGTGGCGAGGCCTACCTGCCCAGGAGTCGGCTCTCGACTGGGCCGGTGGCAGAGGTGGCAGGAGGAGGTAGGGGACCGGCCCAACAGGACTTGCTACTTTCCCTCCTCACTACCAATCGGTGGTGGGAAGGCAAAGCAGCAACTCTTGGGCGTGGTGGGCGAGGGAAAGTGGCAGGCTGGAGGCCTAGCCAAGATGGAGGCCACCATGTGGGCGAGGCAGTGACGCCCGGCCTGGGAGTCGGCTCTTGACCAGGTTGGAGGCAGGAGGAGGTAGGGGACCAGGCCAGCAGCAGGAGTTGCTCTTTGCCTCCGCACTACCAATCAGTGCTGGGAAGGCAAGGCAGCAACAATGGAGGGCTGCGGGTGAGGGAAAATGGGGGTGGGCGACCGGGACTGGCGGCGCTAGGTAGGCGACCGGGTTAGAGGATCATACTTACCGATCCGCATCTTCAGAGCCCGGCGGTGGGGTAGGCAGTCTGGGCGGGCAAGGACAGCTAGCGGCAGCAGCGGGAGGCAGGCAGGAGAAGGCAGGCCAGCTGGACAAGGACGGTTAGCGGCAGTGGCGACTGGGGCTTGCGGCTTGCTGTCCTCACTCAGCAGGGCGGCAGAAGGCTGCTGTTGGTGGTGTGAGCGATGGTGCCACGCAGATAAATTTTTGTAATTAGCGCACATGAGGGCTATAAGTAGGGGTGGGGGGGCTGGGGCAGGATAGGGCAGGGGGGAGAATGAGAAAGGGATTTTTGCGCATGTGCAGTAAAAACACCCCTTTTTTAAAAAAAACTGTTTTTTTTACTTTGGAGCGGCAGATGGGGCAGGGGCCGGGGCAGCGAAGGGAGGGGCGGGCAGGGGAGAATGTGGAAGGGATTTTCATGCAGGCGCAGTAATAAAAACCACTTTTTGGCCTGAAGGAGTGATGGAGAGGGGCGGGGTCAAGCAGTGGTCAGTTTTACCAGTTCTTAGAACTACTGGTGACATTAACAACCAGTTCTACAGAACCGGTGCGAACCAGTAGAAACCCACCCCTGGAATTAAGGAGTCTTCCAAACTTCCTCTTTGGTAGGTTGCTTGTTGCCTGGAACAGAAGGAAATGATCATCCAGGAATAAGAAGAGCCATGTGCAGTGGTTATATAAGGAATGGATGAAAATCAGAGACACATCTAGCAATCTAATTTGGCCAAATGATGGCACTTTTAACTATACAATATCAAACTCTCTGAGACCACAATTAACCACATTATACTTATCCCATAGATTTTGGTGGACAGAACTTTCCAATTCTATGATCACAGTCCCAATCACAGTCTCAGTCACAACTCATCCTATCCCCCAAGTTACCACTTGGATTGTGGCTGTGACCAGTCCATCCCCATGCCCACTCAACTGAATACACATGAATAGGATGGAAGGGCACCTGGAAAATTCATGGTACCACTTCTACAGAAATGCATTCCCAGCCTAACCTGAGGGCAAGCAGAATATACCATTATCCATACACCCTTTTCATCATTGAATTTGGTTGTTGTTATTATCATTATCATTATTTAGTGTATGATGCGAATATGACAGAAGAGAAGTAAACGTATACATACAAACCACATAATTATATATATGGGGATATGGCAGTGGCCTGATAACTGGATGTCCAATTTATCCATCCAGGCAATTAACTGAGGTGTTGTTTCCTGCAGATCTTCTAAGAAACCAGAAACACATGTCATGGGCAATCTTGTACAATATGTTTAATACATTGCATATCAGCAGCATAATCACAACAGGGGAAATCTTTCCATTCCCATTGATACAGGGAAGAGGCACTTCTTCCAGTATTACACCTAATTCTGTTCTATTTTATCCAGACAGAAGAGATAGGTCAAAACCAGGTGGTTTGGTAGACGGATTACTAATGATCAGGCCACAAGAAGGTAACTTGGACCATTCCTCTCTCCAGGCATTATTGTGGTTAAACTGGTTGGATGTTAAGTGAATAGCTGTTTTCCATGCTGGCTTACAGGATTTCAGTCTTGTAATGGGTGGTGCGTTGTTCTGGCAATGAATGTTGTTCAGCATCTTTGACCATAGCTGAATGAGTTGAGCCATAACAAAGGTGCATAAAATCAAATTGGATTTGGTGGTTTGGTAAAATGAGTACTTTCAACTAACCTAAAAGCTGAAGCTATCTCTTAAACAGAAAAATAATGTTTCTTTAATTTAAAAAATTGAGCAGGATGAAAACTGTAACATTTAAGTTCTATAGAAAAAAGGTCTGGTGGTGGTGTGTAAAATGTAAGAGCTCTGAACTTTTCTTTATTTTCCCTTTGTGTGCACCCAAGTTCCAGATGTTGTGCATGTGTATATGTATTGTTAGGCTTTTGTGTCTTTAGTGGAAGTGAGAGTTGATGTGAAATGTTGAGTTGATTGCATTATTGGTGGCTGCTGCTTTGTTCTGCGGCTGCTAATGTTGCTATTGCTGCTGCTGCTGTTATCCATTCAGTTGTGTCCAACTCTTGGCAATTCTATGGACCAGGTCTCTCCACATCCTCCAATGTTACACTACTTCATTGAGTTTTTATATGCTCTGGCTGGTGTCAGCTTTCATGGTATACAACCACCATGTTTTTTGATGGTTTCCTTTTACTGTTAACTTTTCCAAATGTAATTGCCTGCTTCAGTGACTCCCTCACATGATATGGCCAAACTAAGTGAAACACAATTTTATGATTTTGCCTTCTAGTGACATAACTAATGTTATGCACACCAGTACTTGTTTTTCTTTTTTCTTTTGCTGTCATTTTTGCTGTCCAAGGGATATTCAGGAGCCTTCTCCAGCATCACAACTCAAACAAGTCAATTTCCTTCCTGTCTTACTTTTTTAAGGCTCAACTTTTACAAGCATAGGTAACTATGAGGAACACAATAGAGCAGACTAACCTACATTTGGTTGCCAGGCTGATGGCCTTGCTTTTCTATATTTGGCTCATGTTCATCATTGCTGTTTGACCCACTGCAACCTGACATTTTATTTCTGTACTGTATTCACTGCTTCAAACTATCTGCAATCCTAGGAAAGCAATTTTTTCAATTCATTCTACCTTTTTATTGTCAATTTCTATTTTATAATAACTGCTGAATGTGTTCACAGAGTAACTTAGGCAGAATTCATTATATATATTATTTTCAAATAATGCTCCTCAATCTTTCCTAGACCTAATTGTCAGCACTAGCCTTCATTTATTTTATTCTTTATTATTTATTATTTGACTTTATTACTAAATACCAAGTCAATTGAATCCTGAGTTTTCCTTATTGCCCTTCCTGCACTCACTTATTACATAAAATATTTGACCAAGCCTTGGATAGTAGCAGCAGCTGAATGTTATTTCTAAGTTACAAGGCACTTTTATTCAGGGGTGGGCTTCAAACATTTTAGCAAAGGGTTCTCTGCCTGGTTGCAGGGTGGGCATGGCCACGGTGGGCATGGCCTAGTTGGATTCCTACACCACGGGAGGGAAGGGCGTTTTTTCCCTCCCTGGGCTCCGGAGGCTTCCCTCGAGCCTCGGGAGGGTGAAAATGGCATCCCCGAGCTCTGGAAGCTCTCTGGAAGCCAGAAATGGGCCCAGTTCTGGCCTTCCTGAACTTCCAGGAGGCCCATTTTTCACCCTCCCCGAGCCTGCATGCACCCTCTGCACTTACCTGCATTCAAAACAAGCTGCATGTGGACTCCTCGGAGGGGAGGGATGGGGTGGGCGGGGCCAGCCAGGAGTGGGATTTGGGGGTTCTTTGAACTGCACAGAATCTTAGCTAGGGACTCTTCTGAACCCCTGCAAACCCCTAGCAGCACACCCCTGCTTTTAGTGATACAATTGGCTTTGAGAATTTCCTCATCACCTGCTTCCTGTGGTTCTTGAGCAAACAAGCAAATTATTGAACACTAACTTTTTTTTCAGAGCTGGCCGTTTTAGCATTTTCAATCCCATTGATCTGCTAATATTTAATATGCTTATTTATTGACTTCTGATTTTGTGTTTCCACTTTCATGAGGGCCTGTAGCTATGCTAGGGGGGAAGTCATGTGCAGTCCAGAGAAATGGGCCCCAGCCTCAAGATAAAGCTTTGAACATGTGGCTGAATAACCACCTTTTCTACTTGTTGCCTTGAATGCATTCTCAACCCACTTCCTACCCATTGTCCACCATGATCCAGGCTCAATATTTTACTCCTTGAAGGACTGTCTCACTACGTTTTTTTTCTCACTGCAACAATTCTTTGTAACTTTTTTGCTCAGCTCAGTTTTGGAGTCAGGGTGAATGTAACACAAAAAACAACACATTGGGTTTTTTTTAAACCAACTTTCTTTTACCCACTCTTGTATTAATCTGTTACTCTTAGGGTCCTTTCTCAGAGCAATTCTATTGCAAGTAAGAAGAAGAAAGGAGACGGGTTAGTCAAGTACAGCCTGAAATGTTGTCCCCTTTTCTATACCAGCTCTCAGTCAGTTGAATAAAAGAGTCCATGGAAAGAATGATGAATTCTTACACCTACTTTTTGATGATTCAAGTAAACAAGTGTGTTACTTATATATATACTTCCCTCAGCAGGCAGCCCACAGACAAATTTTGTAAAGCCCTATTTAGTTTGAGTCTAAGAGTAGCTTGACTGCATAACTAAGTCAGGTTATTGTGTTGTATGAAGTACAGGAGAATGTTTTGTGTACATACAAACATACAAAAATATACTGGAAAAATTACAGGAAAAAAAGCAACAAAAGTGATTAGGGAGCTGGAGGCTAAAATGCATGAATAATGCTTGAAAGAATTGGATAGGTCTAGTCCAGTGGAGGGAAAAAGGACTACTTAACAGAAGACATTCATACATAACAGAATAACAGAATTGGAAGGGACCTTGGAAGTCTTCTAGTCTAACCCCCTACTCAAGCAGGAGACCCTTTGCTATTTCAGTCAAATGGTTGTCCAATCTCTTCTTAAAAACCTCCAATGTTGGAGCACCCACAATTTCTGAAAGCAGGTTTTCCACTGATTAATTGTTTAACTGTCAGGAAATTTCTCCATAGTTCTAAGTTGGTTCTGTATATGTTTATGGATAGGTAAAGAACTAGAGGAACACAATGTGCTTCTTTCAATTTTCCAAGCTCCTTTGATATTTTTCAAACTCAAAAACCCTGAACACACCCAATTTGGGCAGCAAATGGGATTTATGCATGCAATGTTGGTCTGCCAGACTTAGCTCTTCACAAAATAGGTGCCTGTTGCTCCAAAGTTTGTAGTAGTCTTTGTGCAACTGCAGAGCATACTTTTGAAAGGTCAGACTCTGGGTGTGTTGACTCTAGACCCTGGCTGTAGACTAGGGTGGCATGATAACAGTATTCCAATACTTGTGGGGCTGTCACAAAAAGGGAGTCAACCTATTCCCCAAACATCTGAAGGTAGGACAAGTAGCAAGATGGAAATTAACCAAGAAGAGAAATAACCCAGAACTAAGGAGAAAGTTCCTGATAGGGAGAACAATTAACCAAAGGAATGGCTTGCCTCAAGAAGTTGTGGCTGCTACATCACTGGAGGTTTTTAAGAAGAGATTGAACAGCCATCTGTCTGCTATTGTATAGGGACTCCTGCTTTGGGGGGGGGATTGCACTAGAGGACCCTTGGCGTCCCTTCTAACTCTGTTATTCTGTTGTGTTATTCTTTCTATGCTCATCCAGCCCATCAAGTCCAAAGAAAGTCCAGAATGGTATAGGATCTTCTGCAACTGACAAGAGGTTGGAGTAGAAGACCTCCAAGGTCCTTTCCAACCGTTTATTCTATGTTCTACATTCAATGTTCTAAAACAGAGAAATTCATATATTTCTAAGACTAAAAAAGAGGCAATGAACATGTTTTTCTTTGTGAGGCCCTCTGCAGCTGCAAGTTATTAATGGATAGCCATGCAACTGAAAATGAATAAGCAAAATATTGCAACTCACAACTTCAAAGTGATACAAGCAGTAAAAGTTTGGCCAAATAGTGACCCAAAGGTTCAAATGCTGTTGATAAATTTGAGATTAAAAGAATGATCAAAATTTATATTTAGTGTATTGGACTCTCCAGAATTGTGATTGAAAGGATAAACATTATATTTCCTACATTGGTTGTTTAAAAAAATTGAGGATTCATTAAACTATCTGATATGATCTTTTGTTATTTTTAGAGAATAACATTTTTATGGATATGAGGATATTTATGGGGCATTATTAATAAGATATTAAATTATATTCAGTACCAAAGCTTTATAATATTACTTTATACTGATTTTTAAAATGATATTATTCCATATATTGCTTTTTATTGGGATTTTTATATATTGTATTTTTAGCTTTGTAAAAAGCCTGGAGTCACTGAGCGTGAATTGGACGGACATATACATTTTCTTAAATAAAAATTAAAAAATAAATAAAATTAAGGAAAAGAAGGTGGTGGCTCTATTTCCAGAACAATACCATGATCAACATTATCAAAAGCCGCTGAGACATCAAGGAGCACAAAGATGGATGCCACACCTCCATACAGACTCTACAAAAGGTTGTTTGCAAACTTTACAAAATTGTCTCCATCTTAAATCTCAGCATGAAAATAACTGAAGTGAGTGTATATAATCCTCTTTCTTCAAGGAAGCTTCCTCCAAAAGAAAGTTGAGTCTCACCATGTTTTCAACAAGCCAAAATTGGAGAAAGAGATGTAATCTGCTTTGCTGTCTTAGTCTGGGGCTTTCTTATTTCTTAGGATCTGCATATCTATTGCCTTCTCCCAATGGTTTTTGCCTTATCAAGAGATGAGGAAGGATGATCTCTCTCCTTCTTGAATCCCTTCAAGAATCTTCTCTTTAGCAGTTATAGAGACATGCTTTCTCATTTGCTGGCCATCTTATTAAACTTATTACACATTTTGAACGTTCCTCAATTGAACAGGTTGTGCACTATATGTGGCTATTCTGCCTTGGCTATTTTTCCATAAAACAAATCTTGCTTAGCACGTACACCTCTCAGGGCAAATTCCACTGAGCTGACAGGAAAGAAGCTGACAAGATTAACTCCAGAAGTCTGTGTCAGCTAAAAGATGTGTATTCAGTATTAAGACATGTTTACCGGAGAAGTATCAGTCACAAAGTTTGCTACTTGTGTCACGTAGCTGGTTCTAATGATTAACTTTGTAACTCTATTGTTTCCTGCAATCCCTCTCACCCCCTTCTTTGATTCAGCACAATAAAAGAGGACAGCGCAAAGCAATAGGGGCCGCCGGGACAATTCCATCTGCCCCAGGCGCGATGTGCTTCCTCACCTGAAGAAATTGCTTTGTTTCGTGTCTTTTTCTTTGTGCTTGGCACTCACTCTTGCGAGAGTCCCACTAAACCTCACCCTTGCGAGGGTCCCGCTAAGCTTCACCCTTGAGAGGGTCCCGCCAAATTGCTTCTTGAAAGGAATTCAGCAGCAAACCGGAAGATCGAAACAACGGACCGGTCGCTCGACGCGACAGCTGGGGGCTCGTCCGGGATCCCTTGATTCGTCCGGGATCCCTTCGATTTTCTGGTTTCACGGTGTGACTTCTGTCTAGGGGTGCATCGCCTTCACTCCCATTTCTACGCACCTGGCATAGGCTCCGTACGAACGTAAGTAATGGGCTCCTCACTTTCCAAAGTTTCGTCAGGGCACAGGGACGAACTTTATGATTTAGTGAAGAAGGCTAATTCCTTTAAAAAAATCAATGGTACCACTGTGTACCCTATTTCGAAAAAATCTTTAAATAAATTTATAATTTACATTGAGGCACATTGTCCAGCCTATCCATCTGCTGGAACTCTTAGCCATTCTTTATGGGAAAAATTAGGGAAATATCTACATGAAATTCCCAGAGCTCCCATGGACATACTCATTTCTTGGAGAGCGATAATGGCTGCTATAACTACTGTTTATCCTCCTTCTAGTCTTCCTGAAACATCTTTTTCTCCTGTTTCCTCTGATTCCCCTTCTTCTCATTCAAAAACTACTAAGCCTCTTGCGGCTCATCTTGATACAATTTCTTCCTTACCACCTCCATATCCTGACATTTCTTTCCCTCCTCCTTCTGCTCCTTCTTCTCTTTCTGATCCTTCTACGATGAAACCTGTGGGAGGTATTATAACTAATCTTCTGTCATCATCTCTGCCTTTAGAAACAGAAGATCCTTCTGCTTATCCTATGACTATTATCCCTGGTGCAGCGGGAGGCAATGTTCACAGAAACATTGAGTTTAAAGTTTTAAAAATATAAAAGATGCAGTTACAACTTATGGATTACACTCTCCTTTTACTAGGGGAATACTTGATTCTTTGGTTACAGCTAATACAGTTATGTTACTGTATGATTGGAAAATGCTTTTCTCTATGCTTATGACTCCAGCGCAATATGTTGTGTGGCAATCTGAATATGAAAAAGGTGTTGAGGCTGAAATTCGTAGGGGTTTGCCTGCTGGAGTAACTGTAGATCATTTAATGGGAAAAGGTCAATCCTCTACTCTAGCACAACAACAAAATTCCCCCCGTCGCAGTTTTGCCATTATTCATATGTGTGCTATGAATGCTTTAAAGCGAGTGGATGATTCAGATTCGCAGTCCACTCAAGCATTTTTAAAAATTATGCAAGGTCCTGATGAGCCATATGCTTCATTCATCAGTCGCCTTCAGACAGCCCTAGATAGACAGATAGATAATTCTGTTGCCAAACAAGAGTTACTTATAAAATTGGCTTTTTCTAATGCAAATCAGGACTGTCAAAAAATTCTACAGCCAGTTGCTAATAAGCCAGGAGTGACTTTGGCTGAGTTTTTACAACTCTGTAGAATTGTAGGAACAACCACTCATAAAATGGATATGCTTGCCACTGCTATCACTGCTTCATTACCTAATCCTAATTCTGCCTCCACTTCTCCTCCTGATGCTTTTGCTGTAACACGCAATGGCAATTGTTTTAACTGTGGCAAGCCCGGACATTTTAAAAATCAATGTCGTATGCCAGGGGGTGGAGCTGCTCTTCGTGGCCAAACTAGAGGTCCACCTTCCTCATCTAAGCCAAAAACCATCTGTCCTCGCTGCAGGAAAGGCTATCATTGGGCTTCACAATGTCATTCTAATCCTTCTCCTTCTCAGCCTTCGGGAAACTAATTGAGGGGTCTTCAGCTAGCCCCGCCACAAAGGCTGAATTACCTGCCACAACATTTCCTGTGGTGCTGTTAGAGGATCTTGTGTATGATGATCCTGGTGCTGTTTTTACTCTTCCTTTAACTACAACGCTTCTCAAACCTCTACCTCCTTCCACACCTGTCTTGCTTATTCCCAATTCTTCCCTTACCATAGAGGGTGTGGTTGCAGCTCCTTACTTATATGATTCTTCTGATCTTAATAATCTTGCTTTGGCTGCAATAGGGGATCGTTGCTTTTCTTTAAAAAAGGGGACAGTAGTGGCTACGCTTATAATTTTGCCTCTTTTTGAACCTCTTTCTTTGTTTGCATTACAGCAGCCTGTTCAAGCTTCAAAACCAATTCTTTCTGTTACACTCAATGGTCGCATTTTTGATGGTCTGATTGACACCGGTGCAGATGTTTCTGTTATTCGTTCCTCTGAATGGCCCTCTTCTTGGTCTCTCACAGAAGCTTCTTCAGTGCAGGGCGTAGGTGGGGCACAAGCTGCTAAGGTCAGCTCTCATTGGCTTTCTGCTTCTACTGAGCATTCTACCTTAACTGCTTATCTTAAACCCTATATTCTTCCTCTACATTGCAATCTCTGGGGACGTGATTTACTCTCTCAATTTCAGGCTTATATTCAGCTACCATAGTTTTTCTATCTAAATGTCCATTTCTCCTTTATCTCTTACTCTTAAAACCTCTATTCCTGTTTGGGTGGATCAATGGCCTCTCACCAAAGAAAAATTGGAGGCTTTACATCTTCTTGTCCATCAACAGTTAATAGAAGGACATATTGAACCATCCACCAGTCCTTATAACGCCCCAGTCTTTGTAATTAAAAAGAAATCTGGCAAATGGCGCCTCCTTAATGATCTTCGAGCCATTAATTTAATTATTCAACCCATGGGACCACTGCAGTGTGGTCTGCCTAATCCTAATTTGATCCCAGCTGGATTTGATCTCATAATAATAGATTTAAAGGACTGTTTCTTTTCCATACCTCTGGCACAAAAAGATAGGATCATTTTTGCATTTACAGTACCAGAGCTTAACAACTCTAAACCCACCTCTAGGTATCAATGGAAAGTTCTTCCACAAGGTATGCTAAATTCACCAACTATGTGTCAATTTTTTGTCAATGAGGCTCTGCAGCCTTATAGATCTCAATTTCCAAGTTTTCTTGTATATCATTACATGGATGATATCTTAATTGCTGCTGATGGGCCAAAGGGGACGGTTCAAAAAACTTTCCCGATCCTCTTGACCACATTAGCAAAAGCAGGGTTACATATAGCACCTGAAAAAATCCAGTCTCACTACCCAATGCAATATTTAGGCCACAAGGTTTTAGCTTCCACAGCATCTCCACACATTCCTTCACTCACACTTCCACAGCCAACCACGCTGGTTCAATTACAGCAGTGCTTGGGGGTTATTAACTGGGCTCGACCATATCTTGCTCTAACCACACAGATGCTATCACCACTCTTTCAAGCACTAGTAGGATTGAAAAATCCTGCAGATAAGGTCTATCTTTCAGATCAGCATCTAGAGGCTTTGCAACAAGTAAACACAGCCCTAGCCACCCGATGGGTAAATCGTGCACTCACAGACACACCACCTTCTCTTGCTATCCTTTCTACTCATCAACTACTGACTGCAATAATTATTCAAATATCTAATGCAAAAAATCTTCATATCTTGGAATGGCTACACCTACCACACACTCCAAAAACATCTATTTTTACTAGAGCAGCGCAAATGGCTTCTCTTATAGAAAAAGGGCGTAAGAGAACCAAAGCCCTGATGGGAATGGATATTTTTACATTGTATATTCCTTTTAAGATCACTCAATGGGAACCTCTTTTTCAGACTTCCACAACACTGCAGGACGCGTTGGAAGATTGGTGTGGCCAAGTATCGTGCCACCTTCCCTCTGATTCACGACTGCAGGTGTTGAGGACAGTTCCTTTTGTTTTACAATCACCTTTTGCCCAACAGCCATTGAAGGAAGGCTTAATTGTATTTACTGATGGTTCAAAAAATATTGGAGCATGTACATGGTATGAAAATGCTCAATGGCATAAATGTTTAACTACTTCACAAACATCAGCACAACAAGCTGAATTAGCTGCTTTCCTATTGGCATTGTCTCTTTTTTCACAACAACCTTTAAATGTAATATCTGATAGCATGTATGTTACTCAGATGGTTGCTCATATTTTCGATGCATATATTTCTCCTGTTACCCCTCCCTCTCTCATGACACTTTTTTTGCAGCTTCAGACACTGTTGAAAAAACGAGGGAAACCCTTATTTGTAGCCCATATCAGAAGTCATCAGCAATTGCCTGGATTCCTAGCAGAAGGCAATCATATGGCAGACGAGGCTTGTAAAATTATGGCCTCCTCTCCCCTTCTCCAACAGCCTTCACCTGGGGAGAGTCATGATTATTTTCATCAAAACAGGAAAGCCCTAGTGCGACAATTTGGAATTACATATCAAGAAGCCACGGCAATAATTCAACAATGTCCAACATGTAGCTTGCAGGCCAAAGGTATCCCTGAAGGCGTTAATCCTAGGGGTACTCAAGCCTGTGATACGTGGCAAATGGACATCACTCATTATCCTCCCTTTGCTCCCTGGAAATACATTCATGTATCAATAGATACTTATTCAGGGTTTATTATAGCAACATTGCAAAGAGGAGAGGCTACCAAAAATGTTATTAATCACTGTATTCGATCATTCGTAACGTTGGGATGTCCAAAAATTCTCAAAACAGATAATGGTCCTGCTTATGTCAGTTCTCCCTTTGCTGAGTTTTGTCATAAGTGGGCCATCACACATAAGTTTGGCTTGCCCTTCAACAGCCAAGGTCAAGCGATTGTGGAGAGATCGCACCTAACTTTGAAACAAGCCCTTGATCGGCATTTGGGGAAAAAAGGCTCAGGCCCCCCGAACCTCCCAACGTTGCAAAATATCTTAAATGTTTGTCTTTATACTCTTAACTTTCTCAATCTTACTGGCTCTCCTCCTACTACGGCGGCTTCTCGCCACTTCACCAAGCCAGTAGTTCCCTCTTCCCGTCCTCTTGTTTATTTCAGACAGCTTCCAGATCCTGCGTGGAAAGGTCCTGCACAGCTCATTACCTGGGGAAAAGGTTACGCTGCTGTCCAACTTCCTGATCGAGTGCTTTGGGTTCCTGCTCGCTGTGTCAGACCTTACCATGGCAAACCTGACTCTAACTCTAATCTTTCTTCTGATATCAATACTTCCTGTCTTTTCTCAATTTAGGGCATCTCCTGATGCTATTTTTGCTTTCCTTGCTGACACTGTTACCTTTGTTTTTAAAGATAATCTCCTTCCTGCATGTAATTATGTTTTCCAACACAACGGTCATTTCCTTTCTCCTACTTCTGACATAACTGTTCACTATTACTATTCTCCTTGTTTAATATTTTTAACTATACATGTCACTCAGCTTACTATAGGTTCCTATTCTTGCTTAGGATTTTTCCACAATCACACTTATTTCAATCACACTGTTCTATTGCTTTCCACTCCTTCAGTGGCATCTTCTCCACTATCTTCTGTTTTCCTTACATTGCCCTCTCTAGCTAATTCTGAGTCACCTTTTCCTGGAGACAAACTACGATGGCATCTTCGTTGCTGCTTTCCACCTTGTGATGTCACCAAATGCATATTTCATCATCCATCTTCCTGGGTTCCTGATCGCTACAAACCACCTGTCGTGCGAAGATGCTACCTCATCCATGATGACACTCATCGCAAGACTACGGCTCTCATTCGAGCTCGCCATCTTCGGTATCCTGCCTTCATCGGTGAAAGCTCCATCTCTAAGCAGTCTGCATCTCATGCTATTCCACGATTTGGCTATCATCGCACTCCTCGAAGCATACAATCATCTTCTACAAATGAACATCAACCTCAAAATTATACCTGGACTATCCTTGACTTTCAAGGAAAAATTTTAAATACCACCACTAATTATACTCGATGGCCATGGTTTCCTCAGCTTTTCATGGATTTTGCTGAAATGGGAACAGGAGTAGAAAAATTTGCAGACAAAAAATTGCAAGCTGATACATGGGACAAGCAAGGCTCTTGTTCTCCAGCACCTGCTGACAACTATAGACTATATTTTTGCCCTGCTCACAATACTGGTACTTCTCGTTCTGCCTGCGGTGGGGTAATTGACAGATATTGTAAAAAATGGAGTTGTGTATCCACAGGTCATATCTGGTGGGAAGCACCTACCAAAAATGACTATATTCATATTACCCGTGCCCAAGCAAAGCATTCCTGCTCTTCATGGCCTTGTTGTGGACAGAGAATAAATCCACTCAGAATCACTTTTACTGCACAAGGAAAGACACTTGCAAGAAAACAATGGATGGTTGGGTTTACTTGGGGAGGACGTCAGTGGGATGGTCAAGGAGATGAAGGGAATATTTTTACAATTCGTCTCTCGATGTCCATGTCTACTTATGATGTTGGTCCCAATCCCAATTTGAAATCAAACTTTTTACAAAAACCCAATATCCAGGTGAATCCATTAGTACAGTTGGTCAATTCTTCTTACACATTGCTAGCAACTACACTTAATGATTCATCCAAAACTGATCAATGTTGGCTTTGCTTATCTGAATTGCCACCATTCTACGATGCAGTAGCTTCCAATGAACCCATTAGTAACTCCACCAGTGACACACAATGCCGATGGAACACTTCCTCCATCACTATCACTGACATAGTAGGTCAAGGATGTTGCCTAGGACACATACCTGCTAATTATTCCCAATATTGTCAGAATGTTTCATCAGGGTATCACTGTAATGTATATCTACCAAAAGAGAGATCAAACCTTAACATTGGAGGCTACGGTCCTCTATACACCACCTCCAATGGCAATATCACAGCTCGCCTCAAGGGACAATTCTTTATCCCAGGTAATAATTCTATATGGGCCTGCTCCACAGGAGCAACTGCTTGTGTTCATGGTGATGTTCTTATTGCTCAGGGATCTTTTTGCATTCAGGTAAAATTGATCCCAAAGATCACTTTTTATCCAGGGTCAGAACTTGTCAATGAACTTGAACCTCCACAATTCCCCCTTCGTCAGAAACGAGAAGTCATAACAGCTGTAACACTATCTGTATTGCTGGGTCTTGGAGCCGCTGGTGCAGCCACTGGGGTAGCGGCTCTAGCTGTTGGTCATCAACAATTAGCAACCCTTAGTTTACAAATAGATGAAGATCTCAAACGCATAGAGACTTCAATTTCTGCTCTCCAAACTTCTCTCTCATCTCTAGCTGAAGTGACTCTTCAGAACAGAAGAGGTCTAGATTTGTTATTTTTAAACAAAGGGGGATTATGTGTAGCAATAAAGGAAGAATGTTGTTTTTATGCTGATCATTCAGGAATTGTCAAAGATTCCATGGCTGAATTACGTAAACATTTGAAGGATAGAGAGAATGAACGACAACAAGGTCAGCCATGGTATCAAGGCATGTTTAATTTTTCTCCCTGGTTAACCACTCTATTGTCTGCTTTAATAGGTCCTCTTGTGCTATTGCTTCTTGCTTGTACTATTGGTCCATGTGTATTAGGACGTTTACTTACATTTTTGAGGGATCGTTTGAATACACTTGATAATGAAGTTAACAATACTCAAAAATCAGTTAGCTTTCTCACATCTATCATTGAATCAAAAGACCTTGTCAAAAAACCTTTCCTGGAATGGTCCTCTGACCTAGAGTCAGAAGAGCAAATAGACACTAATAACTCCTTTTCTCCCAAAGAAGTTTTGTTAACTCTGCCCAGCCACGATTTGGGGGATGAGGACTTTTCCTCGTATGAGTTGGTTCTGCAAGGCATCAACAAACCGAAGGGTTTGTTGCCACCTTATGGGACTACTCGGGAGGAGAAAGGACTCTACCTAGAATCATGAGCACAAAAATAAAGAAAAGGAGGAATTGTGGCTATTCTGCCTTGGCTATTTTTCCATAAAACAAATCTTGCTTAGCACGTACACCTCTCAGGGAAAAATTCCACTGAGCTGACAGGAAAGAAGCTGACAAGATTAACTCCAGAAGTCTGTGTCAGCTAAAAGATGTGTATTCAGTATTAAAACATGTTTACCGGAGAAGTATCAGTCACAAAGTTTGCTACTTGTGTCATGTAGCTGGTTCTAATGATTAACTTTGTAACTCTATTGTTTCCTGCAATCCCTCTCACCCCCTTCTTTGATTCAGCACAATAAAAGAGGACAGCGCAAAGCAATAGGGGCCGCCGGGACAATTCCATCTGCCCCAGGCGCGATGTGCTTCCTCACCTGAAGAAATTGCTTTGTTTCGTGTCTTTTTCTTTGTGCTTGGCACTCACTCTTGCGAGAGTCCCGCTAAACCTCACCCTTGCGAGGGTCCCGCTAAGCTTCACCCTTGAGAGGGTCCCGCCAAATTGCTTCTTGAAAGGAATTCAGCAGCAAACCGGAAGATCGAAACAACGGACCGGTCGCTCGACGCGACAACTATATTCCAAAGTTCAAAATATATTTATTTACAAAGACATGTATAATATGGTAACTATATAATAGTTAATATAGTAATATATAATATGGTAACTAAATAATAATATAATAAAAATAAAATAAATAAAATAAATAGCAATAGCACTTAGACTTGTATACCACTTCACAGTGCTTTCCAGCCCTCTCTAAGTGGTTTACAGAGTCAGCATATTGCCCCCAACAATTTGGGCCCTCTTTTACCCACCTCAGAAGGATGGAAAACTGACTCAACCTTGAACCTGGTGGGATTTGAACTGCCAAATTGCATGCAGCCAGTAGGCAGCAGAAGCGGCCTGCAGTACTGCACTCTAACTACTGCACCACTGTGGCATTAAACATGAAGAGATGAACAAAACAGAGAAATTCATGTGTTCCTAAGAATAGCAAAGGGGAGTTTTGGAGGTTCTATGATACAATTTAGTAGTAAGTTATGGAAGTGCTGGATTGCTAGTACTGTGTTGGAGATACAATTTGATGGGTAGCCTTTAGGAGAATCTTGGAATGAGAAATGTAAGTAAATATCGATATATCTCTATGCATCATTCACCTCTGTCCTCTTTTTCCTTTCCATTTCACAAGGAATGCCATCAATTAAGAGAATTTTGTTTTTCTCCTATCTGTCTTCCTGGCTCCTCCCACACTGGAATTGGATTGCCTTAGAGTGTGCTGTAGACAGTAAGAAAACTGTTCCCTAGTAGAGATATAGATTGGAACAATCTGCCTGATATTGTTTGTATTCACAAAGCATTGCAAGACATTGACAAGAATAAGAAAAGCATTTACAGGGAAACATTGTGTAGAAAGGAGGACAGGGGAGAATAAGTTCAGCAGGAGAATAAATATTAAAAATACTTTTTAAATTTTATTTCTATAGTGTATAGGAAAATAATGCCATCTCCATCTACCATTCAGGATATTTTCAACACCTGGCCAATGAGTTGACATCACCGCCTGCTATCACTTTATCTTATTTTATATAAATCCAAATTGCTCTAAAATATTTATGAATTGAGGTAAGTTTTGGAAAATGAGGACTACAGTTATGTTAATTCTTTAAGAGAGGCTTGGAGCAGTATGTACATGAGACTGTATGTGGGGGGGGGAGGGTGTTGGGGAAGTATCATGTGAGCATGTGCATATCTCTTTGTTTACATTTCAGTGTGAAAGACATTTTCCATTTTTCAACAATGTTGTAATAAGGACAATGTAACAGCAAATAATGGATAAACTAAACCTGAACCTTCACCACAAGGTCAGGTTTGAATGGCCATAGGAACAGGGTTTGAATATTAACTCATTAATAAACAGGATTTCCCCCCTTTTCTATAAGTCAATATATTATTTGGCTGATAAGGAGACTTACATGGCAATGATTAACAGCTGTTGCCCACCTGACTGAATTTCTGAAAGTTCCTCTCACCATTCAAGAACTACTGGATTCTGTGCAGCTCTTGGAAAATCTTCTGTCCTGAAGAACTTTACATGAAAATGATAAAGTGCATTTCCAGGTTTCCTGGACTCTAGACTTTTGGAAGTATATAATCAATCTGTTAGGGATAGCACTCCTTAACAATCCTTTTATGAGACACACTGCACTGCTCAAAAAAATAAAGGGAACACTTAAACAACACAATGTAACTCCAAGTCAATCACACTTCTGTGAAATCAAACTGTCCACTTAGGTAGCAACACTGATTGACAATCAATTTCACATGCTGTTGTGCAAATGGAATAGACAACAGGTGGAAAGCATAGGCAGTTAGCAAGACATCCCCAATAAAGGAATGGTTCTGCAGGTGGTGACCACAGACCATTTCTCAGTTCCTATGCTTTCTGGCTGATGGTTTGGTCACTTTTGAATGCCTTTGTGCAAGGAGGGACAGGAGGAGCATTGCCAGAGCCCTGCAAAATGACCTTGAGCGGGCCACAAATGTGCATGTGGCTGCTCAAATGGTCAGAAACAGACTCCGTGAGGGTGGTATGAGGGCCCAACAACCACGGGTGGGGGCCCAACACCATGCAGAACGTTTGGCATTTGCCAGAGAACACCAAGATTGGCAAATTTGCCACTGGTGCCCTGTACTCTTCACGGATGAAAGCAGGTTCACACTGAGCACATGTGACAGACGTGACAGGGTCTGGAGACGCCATGGAGAATGTTCTGCTGCCTGCAACATCCTCCAGCATGACCGGTTTGGCAGTGGGTCAGTAATGGTGTGGGGTGGCATTTCTTTAGGGGGGCACACAGCCCTCCATGTGCTCGCCAGAAGTAGCCTGACTGCCATTAGGTACCAAGATGAGATCCTCAGACCTCTTGTGAGACCATATGCTGGTGCGGTTGGCCCTGGCTTCCTCCTAATGCAAGACAATGCTAGACCTCATGTTGTTGGAGTGTGTCAGCAGTTCCTGCAAGACGAAGGCATTGATGCTATGGACTGGCCCGCCGTTCCCCAGACCTGAATCCAATTGAGCACATCTGGGACATAATGTCTCACTCCATCCACCAACACATTGCACCACAGACTGTCCAGGAGTTGGGGGATGCTTTAGTCCAGGTGTGGGAGGAGATCCCTCAGGAGACCATCTGCCACCTCATCAGGAGCATGCCCAGGCTTCTGGGCAAATTTGTCATACTCTATTTAGAGTAGAGTAGAATAGACTAGAGCAGAATACAACAGAACAGAATAGAATAGAATAGAAGTTGGAAGGGACTTTAGAAGTCTCCTAGTCCAACCCCCTGCTCAGGCAGGAAATACTATACCATTTCAGACAAATAGTTATCCATTCTCTTCTTAAAAACTTCCATTATTAGAGCATTCAGAAGTTTCTGGAGGCAACTTGTTGAATTGATTAATTGTTTAAATTGTCAGGAAACTTCTTCTTAGTTCTAAGTTGCTTCTCTCCTTTATTAGTTTTCACCATTGCTTTTTGTCCTACCTTCAGGTGCTTTGGAGAATAGCATGACTCCCTCTTCTTTGTGGAAACCCCTGAGATATTGGAACACTGCTATCATGCCATGCCTTGTCCTTCTTTTCATCAATCAAGCATACCCAATTCCAGCAAACTGTTCTTTATATGTTTTAGCCTCCAGTCCCCTAATCATCTTTGTTGCTCTTTCTCTACGCTCTTTCTGGATGGGGAAGAATGCAGTCAATGATGTTGGGCACGTGTGCAATGTTGCACATGTGCGATAAGAACTGACTGGGTGGAGAGGTGCTGGGCCAGCCAGGGGCATGATTTGCTGGTTCTCTGAACTGTGCAGAATCATAACAACCAGTTCTATAGAACCAGTCCAAACTGGTAGAATCCCACCCCAGCACTACATACTTCCTTCCATATAGATGCAGTTCCATTGAGGAACTGCACACATGCTGAGTGCAGTTGGTCAGCCAGTTACAAATCCATCTAATGGTGATGCTATCTAGCCCACATTTTTCTATCTTGTATTAGATTGTGGTCTACTTTATCAAATGTCTTACTGAAGTCCAAGTAAATTATATCCACAGCATTCCGCTGGTCCACTTATTTTGTCACTGTAAGATTTGTCTCTCATGATCTGTTTTTTTTCCAAAAACTTTATTAATTTTTAAAAAACAAACATACAAACCAAACACAACATAAAAACATAAAACATCTTTTTTGAAAGCAGCTTGATCCCGGGTTACATCTCTTCATACAGACATAAATTCAAGTTCATGCTCACTTTTATATACCATTCCATGTCTTATTACCATTCTACATTTTCTATATAGCTTCTCCCCTCTTTTCACTCTCTTAATTCTATTTTATTTATTTCATCTCAATTTAAATCATTATACTTATATCCTTTGTCTGTCCTGTTTCAACTGTCTATTATCTTTTCTCATTAACACAAAATTTCTCCTGTAATCACTGATTGGAGTATGACGCCTTTATATCTTTCCCCTAAATTTAACACTTAATATAATACATAATTTTAATTTGGATTCTGCTTAGTACATTCTAAAGCTACACACTATATTTTAAGAAAAGAAAAAAATATAAATATATAATATAATTAAAACAACAATCCATACCAATTGAACTCTATCGTTAAAATTAATATTCATTTAAATCTTAAACATTTTACACATTCATTTTCAAATAGGTATCATGCTTCTATGGGAACCCTTATAAATTTTGCGTAGTTACTTTCCCCCCATTTCACTTATATTTTAAAACATTATGTAATTAAAATGTTCCCATTCCTTCTTAATTCAATTCTCTCATATTTCATTTCATTTATTTTGTTCAAAAAAGAAAGTTTCACTAAATTACATTGAATATTTTATCTCATTTTATAATCATATGCTGTTCCAATTTTCTAACATTACTTCTAATACAAATACAACAATACAGTCATGTACCTTTGCAGAATCTCTTTTTCAATTATATTTTTACCCATTATCTCTAAATAAATCCTGTTTCTTTACATCTTGTTTCAAACCTTTGTAGCTTCTCTTCCCTTCCTTCCTCCCTTCCTTCTTCACTCTGCCCTTTTTACCCCCTTGTCTCTCCATCTCCACTTCCCTCTTCTGTATTCCTCTTTTCTGTTGCTTTCTGACATTATATCCACTTTTCACCTTATTTTCCCCTTTTTTGGTTGTTTTTTTAGGTCTTATATTCTCCATTCTCTTTCCCCTCTTTCCCCTTTCTTCCCCAGATAAAGTTACTTGTTCATTAAAGATGGCTTCTTCTTTGTCCCAATCTTCTTGTTCTTGTAGTTTCTCATAAGTAGAGATCACCATTTCTAAAAAATGAAAAATGGAGCCAAAAGAGCCCTTCCCTTCTTTTTCCTCTTCTTTATATTTTTTAAATTCCATTTTCAGTTCATCCACAAGTGATGCCATTGAAAAAAACGTTTTAAACAACCACCCAAGTATTTTTAATCATTGAAATATAATTTCCAAAAGTCCCAAAGTCACCAAGCAGTCCAAATATACACAAGCTGTTTCATTTAACACTTTCCTTTTTTCACTTTCTCTTCCTGGGGTTACAATTCAGTTACAAAGTTCCAATTAAAATGTATCTTTTAGATGTCTTGTTACAATTTAACTTTCGATTCTTTTAAATTCCAAGCAGTCTCCTCCAGCCAAATCTTACTCTTTATTCTTTTCCTCTCCCTTCCCACTTACAGCAAAAAAAAATTTTTTTTCAGTGTTCAGAAATTTTTATTGTCCCCTTGGCTTTGATTTTCAGTTTAATTACCTGCTGATGCCAAAGCGGGTTTTTCCGATTTCTCATTCATCTGCCATCACCGTAAGGAAGGAGAGTAAGAAACAACAAACTTTCCCTTTTCACTTTCATTCACTGCTTCCGGATCTTCCTTGGGAACAATGAATCTTTTTAAAGTTTAAATTCCAGGATATCTTGAATGTTGCTTCTTATCCTGGCCAGCCAAAACTTTCACTTCTTAGCTTCCTCCTGCACATTCTTTTCCGGATGAGTGCTTCTTTGAGGTGGCCATTTCTGACCGCCGCTCTACTGCTTTCGGAAAAAGGAGTTAAGCCATCTGAGGAGGGGAGGTGCGGCTCCCCTCAAAACCCTGCGGGTCACCCCTGTCTTCGGCCACCTCTATGGGGTGGCTTTGGCCCAGAAGCCGGCTTGGCTCGGGCACTCAGCAGTGAGCGCAAGCAGAAACCATGCACAATCGTGGATTCCTCTGCCGCCAAAGCCCAGCAAACCGGAAGTTTTCCTCATGATCTGTTTTTGACAAACCCATGTTGGTTTTTGGTTATTACTTTGTTTGCCTCTAAGCATTTACTGATTTATTGCTTGATGATCTTTTTCAAAATCTTCCCAGGTATTGAGGTTAGGCTGATAGGTCTGTAGTTTTCTGGATCTATTTTTTCCCTTTTTTGAAGATGGAAAGTACGTCAGCTCTTTTCCAGTCCTCTGGTAGTTTCCCTGTGCTCCAGTATCTTTGAAAGATATAGTTCAATGGTTCTGAGATCATGTCTGCCAATTCCTTCAGAACCTTGTGATGTAATCCATCTGGTCCTGGTGATTTGAACTCATCTAAGGTGGACGGGTGCTCACTTACCATTTTCTTCCTTATTTTAACTTGTGTTCCTAATCTGTTTTTTACAGTACTGTTTTTGTAAAGATGGATGCAAAGACAGATGCAAAGATCTATGATCTTCTTTATCTGTCATCTGATGAAGATACCAACTTTAATCTTTGCCTCTGACACCTATGGAAAGAGATCTTGGAGGTACTTGAAAGATGCTGACTCCTTGTATAGAGCCAGACAAATTATTTGATGAGGCCTAACTTGATGTGCAGCCCTGTGGAGAACTCAGTCTGCTGTGGCCAGTCCTTTCTGTGACAGTGTGCCTTAGTGTCCTGGTTGTCACAGAGACAAAGAAAACAAGGAAACTTGGTGAAGCCATCTTGGAGTCCCATCAGGAATGACACCATTTTGAAGTCTCCAGCTCCCAGCCTGAGAAGAGCACAGAGCTGAAGACACAAGCCTGAAGATGATGAATGAGACTTCATCGAAACGTTGCCTAGATACTTCCAATCTTACGCGGGAGAAAACCGAATAACCAAAGACACACACACACACACACACACACACACATATATATATAAATATATATAAATATATAAATATATAAATATATATATATATATATATATATATATATATATATATATATATATATATATATATATATAAATATATATATATATATATATATATATATATATATATATATATATATATATATATATTCTCTTAAGTTTTTGCGGGTACTTACATGTATGGCATTCAGCTTTGTTCAGGTATTTTCCCACATCATTGTAGTTGTGCTTTTAAAGTTGTAGCAATGTTTCGGCAGAATCTCATCTGCTATCATCAGGCTTCTGTAGAAGGGGGTGTGTTCTGTTCAGGTGGGAGCTTGGTTGTGCTCAGGTTAGTCTTAGTTGCTGGGGGATTTGAGCTGGTGAGCTGTGATCCTGCTGTTTGGCTTCGCATTCGTGGTCGTGCCACATCTTCATGGTGGGCATCAGTTCGCTTCATGTATGGGTCGGAGGGGTTTGAAGTGGGTAGTGATGCAGCTGCGGTACGGCTTCTGGTCTGTGGTCGTGTCTCATCTTCTGTGTGGGTGTGAGTCTGCTTTCTACGTGGAAGTGTGGTTACATCTTGTATGGCCTTCATGCATGTGGGTCTGGTGTCATTCTTCATGTTAGGTACTCATCTGTTCATGAGGGCGGGTTTCCAATTGGCTGGTAGGCAGGAGGTATCATCTCGTTTATTCATGCTGTGTGGGCATTTTTCTATCTCTATGGCTTCTCTGATTATTCTGTTGTTGAAGTGTTTGGTTTTGGCGATAGTTCTGGTATTTTTAAAGTCAATCTCATGTCCTGTGGCTTTGAGGTCTTGGACCAGGGAAGAGGTCGGTTCTTCTTTTTTGATTGAGTTCTTGTGTTCTTCAATGCATGCACTTATTCTTCTGTTAGTTTGTCCGATGTATGTGGTGGGGCAGGCGGTGCAAGGGATTTCGTATACTCCTTGGCTTTCATGTGTTGGACTAGTGAGGAAGTGTGTTCCAGCTTTTTTACTGCATTTTTGTGTTCATCTAGGTGGGTACTTATTCTTCTATTGGTCTGTCCAATGTATGTGTCAGGGCATGATGCACAGGGGACTTCATATATGCCTTGGTTTTCCAGGTCAATTTTATCTTTGGGGTTTCTTAGGATGGCTGCTGTTTTTCTGTCTGTTTTGAAGGCAGTCTTGATGTGATGCCTGTGTAGTATCTTACTGATTTTGTCTGTAGTACCTCTTATGTAGGGCAGGACAGCTGTTCATCTTCTAGGTCTCCATTATGTCTCAGTGTGTTTTTGTGGATCAAGCCAGTGATTTTGCTTTTGTGGAAGCCATTGGCTGTCAGTACTTTAGCTGGGTGCATAGTTCAGTCTTTATGTGTGTCTTGTCCTTCAGGTGTTTGGTTCTGGCAATTAGTGTTTTGGCCACGGAGTTTATCTGTGCTGGGTGGTGATGGGATTGGGCGTTGAGGTAGCGGTTGGTGTGTGTTTTCTTCTGGTATATGGTGTATCCTAGTGTGCCATCTGTTTTTTTGTAGATTAGCACATCTAGGAATGGTAGTTGTTTGATTGTTTCCATTTCCATGGTGAATTTGATTTTGGGGTGTGTGCTGTTTAGGTGTGTTAGGAAAGTGTTTAGGTTTTCTTTTCCATGGGGCCAAATAACAAATGTATCATCGATGTATCTTAGCCGTAGTTTGGGTTTGTGGGTGGCATTGGCTTGGGCTCTGGATTCGAATTCTTCCATGAACAGGTTTGCAATGATGGGAGACAGTGGTGATCCCATAGGGGCTCCTTCAATTTGCTTGCATCTTTGTCCTTTGTATATGAAATATGTGTTGGTTAAGCAGTGTTCTGTTAGTTCCATGAGGTGTTTGGGTGGTTGGTATTTACTTTTGATGATTTCGAGAGTTTCTTTTATCGGGACTTGAGTGAATAGTGAAACCACGTCGAAATTTACAAGCAGATTCTGCCAAAACGTTGCTACAACTTTAAAAGCACAACTATAATGACGTGGGAAAATACCTGAACAAAGCTGAATACCATACATACATATACATGTATGTATGCCACAAAACAGCCACAAAACAGAAGATATTAGAAACACCAATCAAGCAGAACACAGCAAACTCCAAGACCAATAAACACAGACCAAGACTCCCAACTAATCAGGATGAAGAAAAAACCATTCTGGCACAGCAGTAGGCTAGCTCCAAATTTAAAACTGAAACGGCTGTGAAAGTCTGACTCACAGACGAACACAATACAGAAGCCTGATATGATATGATATTTCATACATTACCTAATCTTGTGCAAGATATTAGGGCATAGGCCATTATATATTGTAGTCTGTATTTTCCTAGAACATTGAAAATAGTGAAAATGTTTATTATGAGTCCCCCAGATACTTTTCTGGCTGCTCTCTGGATGTCAGTTCAGCGGAGGATAAATCAGTCCCAGGCATGTCAGGAAGAGAGTTAGTCAATGACTCTGAGGCAGGGGCTGCAAGTCCAAGTAAGGGAATGGGAGAGAAACTGGACAAGCAGTTGCCTGAGAGTGATTTGGCTGATGCACAGTCTCAGCTGGACAGCCCTGAGACTCTAGATGGGGAAAGCTCAAAACTGCAGCCAGTCAGTGATGAGGAAGAGGAAATGCCTTCTGCACTTGATTCAAGAACACATAGGGCAGAGAAAAAGCAGGAGCAGTGAAGGTCAGTCTGACTATTCACAAGGAAGCAACCTCATTTCTCTTGATTGGCTGCACCAGAAACTGGCTATTTAGCACATCAGACAGATGGAGACAATGCTGGGAACAACATATTCATTTTTAGCTGCATTTGGAAGCATTTGGAAGCTGACTGATAGGCTTGAAGCAACATGATTTCTCTCCCAGAGTCTGATTGGCTTGCAAATGCTTTTTTGTGTCAAGAGTGAAAGGTTCTGCAGGCTATGGTCTCATACAACTTCAGGCACCCATCCACTTTTGCAGAGAATGGATGCCTGAAGTTGCATGAGATCATGCCCCCCCCCCCAGAACATTTCACTCTCGATGCAAAAAGCATTTGCAAGCTGATTCTTCTCTCCTTCAAAGGCATAGAAACTGTGGCAGAGAGGAGACAGTGCTTTGCAAGGTAAATGAATCCGGCATGGCAGGATGGGAGTGGGGGAAGCATGAGGTATCTCAGTGGGTCGGGAGGTTTTGAGGGTCTGTTCCATCACTAGCCTTCCCCACCCTGAGATAACTCATGTGCACTTAATGATTGGCACATTCAATTAGCAAATGCATGGGCGAAAGCAGGGAGTGATCACATTCCAGTTATGTGATTCACTCATAGGAATCCTTGAGTTACAAATGTAATTGGCAGTCTCCATTACATTATAATCCAAAATTAATTTAAATATTTGATAAAACATTAGGAGAGTGATGGGAATGTCATCAATTGAACCATCTCTACCTTGCTAGTCCCTTGACGCCCCCAGGCCTAATGCCATTACCCAATTTTGGGGGAGTTGCATAGGTGCCTTACTATTTTTTCCTCTGGAAAGTCCAGTTGCCTCCTGAAAAAGCACCTTTGGAACAACCATGACCTGGATGACTGAGAACCTCTATATAGAGAGAGACTTTTAGCTATACAATTTGGGATGAACACCCTTTGAATGGTGTGGGAGTGGGAATGGATTTCCAGAGGAAAAAAATGCAGACTACAGGAACCAGGAACATTACTCAGGTGATCTTGAGGACACAGATAAACCTTGAAGTGCTTCAATGACCCTCTAAAAGGATGCAAATGACTATATGTCTGCAAGGAATATAAATCTTTCCATTCTTCATTATCCAGTCAGAGCTAAAGAAGTTTTTTGGATGAGAAGTGAAATGTCTTCAAAAACAACAACAAGAAAGTCCAGTTGCATCCTGAAAAAAGCACCTTTGGGTAAACCATGACCTGGATGATTGAGAATCTAGTCTAAAGAAAATAAGGGTTAAGGGTGGGGGTGGGATTCAATTTTTTTACCAACTGGTTCTGTGGGCGTGACTTAGTTGGTGGGCATGGATTGGTTGTCATGTGACTGGCCAACTCAACATCATTCACATCGAGGCACGTATCTCCTCGCCTGGCCTCTCATGACTGTGGGAATGCTGCAACAGTCGTAAGTGTGAAAAACGGTCATAAGTCACTTTTTTCAGTGCCATTGTAACTTTGAATGGTCACTCCACACAAGCAAAGTACCAGCAAAGGAGGGGGAAAAAAACTCCAGACGTTCCTGAGACAGGAAGTTTAGTCCTGCCAAGAATGTAATAAGGGTTAACGGAGAGGCAGTTTCTGTAAGCAACACCAGAATGTTTCCTTCCTCCCTTCCTTACAGGATTAGGCCAGTAATTTCTTCTAACAACCGGTTCTCCGAACTGCTTAGAATGTTAACAACTGGTTCTAGTAAATATCTGCGAACCTGTAGAATCCCACTCCTGGTTAAGGGGACCTGACAGTACTGTTCCAATATTTGAGGGGTTCTTATAAAGATAAGGGGGTTCAAACTATTTTCTAAAGCACCAAGAGGCAAGGCAAGAAATAATGGATGGAAACTAACTAAGGAAAGAAGCAATATAGAACTAAGGAGAATTTTTCTAATGGTGAGAGCAATCAACTAATAGAACAGCTTGCCTTCAAAATTTGTGTTGTGTTCCATCACAGAAAACTTCAAAAGGAAACTGTATAATCATTTATCTGAAATGGTCTAGAAGATGTTCAAGGTCCCTTGCAACCCTATTGTTCTATGTTCTAAATATTGTAGGACTGCTGCTACCACTTTCTTTGTCTTTTGCACCCATTTTAAAGTGAGAAATGTTAAATAGCTGTATAAGATGACCAGGCTGAGCCCAAGGGTGGGGTCAAATATGTCATTAGTCATGAGTCCCTTCAAGCCCAACAAGTCCAGTCCACTTTGAATTCTTTATTTAACACCAAAATGCTTTAACCATTAGTAGTTCTGATTCTTGTAGAGAGTTTAAGCTTGTAATAAATCTTTATACCCATTTAAACTGTCTGGAATTACTTTTTTTTTTTTTTTTTTGTAAATTTTATTTGAGTTTTCACAAAGAAAAAAAAATACAAATAAAAGATCTTTTTTGAAAGTAGCGTAATCCCTGGTTACATTTCTTCATACAGACACAAATTCAACGTCATGCTCATTTTTATATTCTATTCCATATCTTATTACTGTTTTACATTTTCAGCCTAGCTTCTCTCCTCTTTTAATTTTCTCAATTTTATTTTAATTATCTCATCTCAATTCAAATCATTATATTTATATTTTTTGTCTGTCCTGTTTCAATTATCTATTATCTTTTCTCATTAAACAAAAATTCTCCTGTAGTTACTGATTGGAGTATGACGCCTTTATATTTTTTAAGTTTATCCATTTAACTCTTATTTAGGCTTCAATATATACCCTAAAGTTATAACATTCAATATAATACATAACTTCCATTCGGATTCTGATTGGTACATTCTTAAAATACACACTATATTCTTAAAAAAAGAAAAAATTATAAATGTATGTAATTAAAACAACACATTCCATTCCAATTCAATTCTATCATTAATATTAATATTCATTAAAATCTTAACTTCTTTAACATTACTTTTCAATTAAATATCATACTTCTATGGGAACAATTATAAGCTTTCCATAATTAATCCCCCCCTCACTTGTATTTTATAAAACATTAACTAATTAAGATGTTCCCGTTCCTTCTTCGTTCAATTTTCTCATTTATTTTATTTCACTTATTTTATTAACAAACATTTCACTAAATTACACTAACTATTGTATCCCTCATTTTAATCATACATTATTTCCAATTTTCTAAAGTTATTTCTATTACTAATATAACAATACAATCTTATATACCTTTACAGAATCCCTTTTTCAGTTAAATTTTCACCCATTATCTCTAAATAGGTCCTGTTTCTCTATATTTTGTTCCGGTCCTTTGTAACTTCTTTTCCTTTCCTTCTTCCCTCTCTTCTTCTCTCTCCCCTTTTTACCCCCTTGTCTCTCTACCTCTATTTCTCTCTTCTGTATTCCCCTTTTCAGTTGCTTTCCAGTATTATATTAATTTTTTGAATTATTTTTCTTTTCTTTGGTTGTTTTTTTTTAAGTCTTAAATTCTCCATTCTCTTTCACCCCTTTCTTTTTTCTTCCCCACATAAAATTACTTGTTCATTAAAGATGGCTTCTTCTTTCTCCCAGTCTTCTTGTTTTGCAGACGTTTCTTGTTGTTTCTCATAGTTCCAAATCTCCATTTCTAAGAATTGAAAAACGAAGCCAAAAGAACCCTTCCCTTCTTGTGCATCTTCTTTGTACTTTTTAAGCTCCATTTTCAATTTATCTAGAAGTGATGCCATTGTATAAATTTTTAAACAACCACCCGATTAATTTTAGTCATTCAAATGTAATAACCAAGAATCCAAAGATCACCAAATAATCCAAATACACACAGGCTGTTTCTTTTTGCTCTTTTTTTTCACTTTCTCTTCCTGGGGTTACTGTTTAGTTACAAAGTTTCAGTTAAAACGTATCTTTTAGAAGTCTTATTGAAGTTTTACTATAGATTCTTTTTAATTCCAGGCAGTCTCCTCCCTCTTCCAGATCCTGCCCTTATTCTTTTTCTCTCCCTTCCTGCTTATGAAAAAATTTTTTAGTGTCCAGAAATCTTTATTATCCCTTTGACATTTTGTTTTATTTTCAGCTTAATTGCCTGTTGATGTCAAAGCGGATTTTTCTGATTTCTTATTTAAGTCTCTTAATTGTCAGGGAAGGGAAGAGAATAAAAACAACAACAAACCTTACCCTTTTCACTTTCCTTCGCTGCTTCCGACTCTTCTTTGGGAGTGATGTTATTTTTTTGTAAGTTTAAATTCCAGGGTACCTTAGTTGTTGCTTTTACAATTTAACCTGCTCCGCCAAAACTTTCACTTCTTATCTTCCTCCTGCACATTCTTTTCTGGTCGAGTTCTTCTTTATGGTGGCCATTTCTGACCACTGCTGCAATCGCCTTCGGGAAAGGAAGTAATGGCCAGCTGAGGAGGAGAGATGCAGCTCTCCTCAACCCTGCTGGCAGTCTCCCCCCTCTTCCCCACCTCTACGGGGTGGCTTAGCCCCGAAACCAGCCAGCTCGGGGCGCTCCAGCGGTGAGCCCAGACCGAAACCGTGCACGATCGTGGATTTCTGTCTGTCACCGAAGAGACTTCAAACCGGAAGCCAACTGTCTGGAATTTCTGATTTTCCTGGCACTTGACATTAATTTGAACTACTTACCTTGACTAAAATTTTCATGGACTCTGGAACACCCAAGACCAGATCCCAGAGCTGCAGCAATAGCAGATGAAAGAGAACTGTCCTCTACCAGCTGTTGCCAAGATGGCATTGAAGACAAAATCAGAAATTTTGCAGCTAATTTTCAATAAATGATGCAACAAATGCAGATTCTTCCACAACCAGTTTCCTACCACAGAGATTCACTGGTGAGTCTGATAAGACAAGAGTTGGAAAGGGACCTTGTAGGTCATCTAGTCCAACCTTGCCACCCAAGCAGGAGACCCCGGCCTCCAGTCTCTTCTTGAAAGCTTCTTGTTGAAAGATAGATAAAAGATTTTCAACTTCGAGCAGAATCAGTCACAATAATAAGAGTAGATGGTGGCAGCAGTAGAGACAGTGTGAGGAGCTCCAGTGGGCATGGGCAGCACCAGGCGACAAGCCCTCTAATACCTGTACGTCCAGCCGGCGAGGTGCAAAGCCTAACACCCGAGACTTGCCAGCAAGCCAGAAAAGAGCTGATTCCTTGGTGGGCACTAAGTTCGGGAGCACTCTATTCAAAAGCACTCAACAATCTGCGACTCGACCCATCCTTGCTAGAAGGTAAGGCGTTGGGGCTCACCAGTACCGGGAGGCTCAATGATCATCCTTGCAGGGTGGTGAGACAGTGAGATTCATCCCATCCTTGCAGGGCGGTGAGCAGTGGGAGCTGTGAGTCGGTTTTCAGACGTTTGCAGCCAGGGTGTGAAACAGACTGCTTCCCCACTGCTGTCCCTCCTTCCCTCTTCCCTCTTCAACAAATTGCAAATCCAGACTTTCTCTTTAAAAGGACAGTAACTTTGGACTTTCAATAAGTAGGGAAGTATTGTTATAACTGAACTCCTGTGAAGATTGGAGGCAATTTTATTTCCTGTGATAGAAGCAGAAGTATATTGAAGCTAGGAGCAAATGCTCAATACGAATCTGAGTCTACATAGTAAAAATATAAACTGTTCAAATTGCCAGTGCAAGACTATCTTTCTTTCTCTTCCTCTTAAAAGCAACAAACTTTGAAAGTGTATTTAAATTAATTAGGAGGGGGCCAGAAATCCCATTCATCAAGGGAAAACAAAACAAAAAGTTTCCTGTTGCCTCCCAGTGAATTGTTCTGTTTATCTCTGCTGAAGAAGGGGCCAGAGATTCCCCCCTTCAACAACTTTTCATCTTTACTATCTCAAAAACTCAATCTTCAAAACAAGAAAGAGAGTGTAAACCCTTGCTGAATGATTGTTTTCAAACAGCCCAGGAAAAGAGACTTCCTGCCAGTTTACAAAGGGTTATAAACCTATTCTCAGATGTCAGCAACAGCTAAGCAAAACAAAGCAAAGCAATAACCGATTACTTACCAACTCTCAATACTACTTCATACTACTTACTTTCATTATCTCAAAAAAACCAATTTCTTTAAAATAATTAATTTTTATCAAATGATCAATTGATATATTTTTTTTGCTTAGTATGATTGAATGTCTAGTGTATATAGTGTAATTACTGAATATCTAATTAGTAAAATCAGTGATTTAGTGAATTTAATTGACCAGTGTGTTTAGTAATTACTGTAATAAATTAGGTTGTTTGTTGCTTAGCAAAATTTGATTAGAGTGATTTAAATAACCAATTGATTGATTGATTGATTTTTAGTAATAAGCAACCTTACTTTTGATTTGTTCTCTAACATATCAATTAACATTTATTAATTACCAACATTCATTAAGTAACTGTCTACCTATCACATTAACTAGCTATTGTAATTGATTACTGTACTATTGCCATTGACCATGCCAGCCAAAAACTCCATACCAAAACAAAAGAAAAATATCTCTACCATGCACATGTTTCAAATGTCTTGAAGCCATCAATGAAAGCAACATTTACATCAAATGCTGCCTATGCAATAATCTAGCCCACCCTGCCTGCTTAAATGCAAACAAAAACCTAGCTGATATGGTTAAAAATTCAGTTACATTCTTTTTTCTATGTTCATCATGTTCTCCTAAGCTAAACAAACTGAGTACCCTACCTGACAGAGTTGAAAGCATAGAATCACTCATTCACTCAATAAAAGAACGCTTAGCAACACGTTTTGAAACAACTATACAAGCAAGCCTAATTTCTCTTGAAAAAAAATACAGCACAGATAAGTGAGTACCTATCAGCTCAAAATCAAATCCCACAACAACCACAACCACTACCTCAACTACAATTACAACTACAACCAAAAATAACCACCAAACCACAGCCACAAACAACTACTATCCCTTCAAATAATTCCACAAATAATATTTCCTTACTCATCAGAGACATCATGGAATGTAAACAGAAACGTCCAAATGACATCTTATTTGGTCTTGAAGACACCAACAAATCAGATGACATCACCAGTTCATAATACCATAAGCAACTCTAATACAACAAACATCTCTCCTGAAGATATAATTGAAATAACCAGAGATGGCCGTGGGTACAAATACAATGATGGCTTTGTGGCCCCAAGATTTTGTAGAGTTGTATGCAAAAATGAGCCCAGCAAATGCATATTCATTCATACAATAAATGCCATTGCAAAAACCAATCCCAACCACAAAAAACTTCACTCAAGACCAGACTTATCCATACTGCAAAGAATCCGCTCCCATGAACTCCGTGCAGAACTCAAAAACCATCTAGACAATGGAGAAAAGGACCTATACATTGAGTACAGAGCTGATTCCATCGACAGAAAGTCGATGAACCCACAACTCCGAATCCAACCCCACCTCATCTAATCCAAAATCACTCAAAACTAGGCATGCATGCCCCCAACTACCTCTATTCCAACCACAACTGGCCTTAAATCCAAGCTAGTCAATGCAAGAAGCCTTGTAAATAAAATACCTGAGTTTCTCCTCTTGCTAAATACAGTTAAATTCGACATTATATTTGTCTGTGAAACATGGCTCAACGCATCTCTCCCTGACTCCATTATCACAGTAAGAGACTATCACGTTTGCTGATCAGATTGTGAAATCTGTAGAGGAGGTGGTGTTACTATTATCTATAAAAAGTCCCTACTTCTAAAAAACATCCAAGTTACCCAGGAGCTTGCTATTCCTGAGACCATCATCTGTGATCACATTTCGGTTCTTACTATGTTACAGAGCACCTGATTATGACATCATGCAAACAAGCTAAATACACTATTAACATGGGCAGCATCCTGCCCACACATTTTTATCTTTCTTGGTGACTTCAATCTACCTCATATTAACTGGACGAATGTACAACTGAACCCACACATGCAACCTTCTACAATGCAGTAACAAATCTGGTACTAGAACAACTAGTAACCAACAATACTAACAACTGCCTCGATCTCATCTTCTGCAATAGTTTGAAATCAATTTATGGAATACAAATTAAAGAACCCTTTTCCAACAGTGACCACAACATGATTGACTTTTGTCTCAACATACATCCACACAAAAATCATCACAATGACGGAATCCCCAATTATAACTTCAAAAAAGGCAACTATAATTTTACAAACAATGATCTCTCATCCCTTGATTGGCAATTTCTATTCTCTGGATGCAATACTGTAGAAGACCATTACAACATATTTTTACTTGAAGTCAAAAGAGTTATCAAACTATATGTACCATTAACAACTCCCAAAACCAGAAAAAACAAATTACCCATAACAATAAGGAAGCTTCAATCCAAAAAGAGATCACTTTGGCAGAAAAACAAATCTGGTCATGTTGCCAATTTCAAAAGCCGATACAAAAATTTATGCCACCAGATAAAAACTGAACGCACCAATTATCACATTAAACAAGAAGAAAACCTTCTACGCATCAATTCCACCCGCACTTTCTACAATTTTATAAGCAACAAACTTAAAGACTCAATGTCCATCCCAACCCTGAAAGGACCTAATGGTAAAGTTTGCAATGACGACACTATTAAAGCCAACCTCTTTAACACATTCTTTGGCTCTTTGTAAACAACAATGGATCATGCCCAGTATTTCATAGTCAAACCACAGACAACTAAAGTGATGTAATAATACATATCGATTTTACAGAAGACATTGTTGAAAAAGCACTACGCAATCTAAAACCATCCCTATTTATTGGACCAGACGGAATATGTGCCTACTTCTTAAAAAAAGCTATTCACTGCCATAGCCGAACCTCTAAGCATAATCTTTGAAAAATCTTTCAGGACCAGCTCCTTGCCAAAACTATGGTCACAAGCCATGGTCATCCCCATCTTCAAAAAAGGAGATCCCAGCCTAGTTGAAAATTACAGACCAATCTCCTTATGCAGCGTCACCTGTAAAGTCATGAATCAATTACTAACCAATCCATTATCCCCCACTTAAAGACAACCTACTCTCTAATAAACAATTTGGTTTCAGAAAAGAACTATCTTGTAATCTGCAACTCTTACACTGCAAAAACATATGGACTACACAACTCGATCAGGGCAAAGCAATAGACGCAATCTACATAGACTTCTGTAAAGCCTTTGATTCAGTGGTACATGACAAACTACTACTAAAACTAAAATCTTATGGTATCTCTGGACACATACATAACTGGATAGAAGCATTCCTGTCAAACAGACAACAAATGGTCAAAACTGGGAGCTTCCTATCAAATTCTCTATCTTTCAACAGTGGTATCCCCCAAGGCAGTGTTCTAGGACCAACTCTTTTCATACTCTACATAAATGACCTCTGTGATCATATCAAGAGCAACTGCGTTCTCTTCGCTGATGATGTAAAGCTATTCAACACCACAGACAATACTGCTACCCTTCAAAAAGACCTTGACTATGTATCAGAATGGTCAAACAAATGGCAACTTCAAATCTCAACAAATAAATGCTCTGTCCTACATATTGGCAAAAAAAATCAGAAAATAAAATACAGGCTGAATAGTCAATACCTTGTTGATGATCCAAACTCTGTCAAGGATCTTGGAGTACTCATCTCTAATGATCTAAGTGCTAGAGCCCACTGTAGCTATATCGACAAGAAGGCATTAGAATTGTTAACCTAATCTTACCTAGCTTTTTCTCTGGTAATATTACACTACTAATTACAGCATACAAAACATTTACCAGACCAATACTCAAATACATCTCATCAGTCTGGAACCCACATTACGTATCTGATATTAACACAGTTGAGAAAGTCCAGAAATATTTTACAAGAAGAGTTCTCCACTCATTGCAGAATACCTTATGCCACCAAACTTGAAATTCTAGACTTAGAAAATCTAGAACTACGCCGTCTTTGGTCCGATCTAAGTATAGTATATAAAATCATACATTGCAATGTCCTACCTGTCAATGAATACTTCAGCTTCAACCATAACAACACTGGAGCAAACAATAGATACAAACTCAAGGTTAATCACACCAAACTTGATTGTAGGAAATACGACTTCAGCAACAGAGTGGTCAATGTCTGGAATACTCTACCTGACTCTGTGTTTTTTTTCCCCAAAACCCCAAAAACTTTAACCTTAGAATGTCTACTATTGACCTCACCCCTTTCCTAAGAGGTCTGTAGGGAGTGCACATAAACGCACCAACGTGCCTACCAACCCTGTCCTATTGTTTCTTTTATATTTTTTCTTATATATATCCATGTATTTATAACTATGTTTTTACTTATATGTATTATCTTGTAAGCAATTGACAAATAAAAATAAATAAATAAAATAAATAACAGATGGGAGCATTCATTTTTTAAACAACTGCCAAACTTAGCTTCTTTTCAAACACAGCTCCTCAATTATTTCTACATGTAGATTTAGACAAGAAGCATTACTGGTTTTATTTTATGCTTTACCTGATTTAATTTTATCATTAAACACCAAGTCAGTTTGATTCTGAGGTTTTCTCATTATCCTTCATGCGCCCACTCAGGACACAATATAATTGACCATTTCTTGGATAATAGGATTTCCATATGATTTATAGATTTCATGGCACCTTTAGAGATGTAGCTGTCTTCCATAGTCAGAAACCTTAAGAAACCTTAAATTTCTTTCTTTTCCAAGTTGCCAGTTTTAACATTTTCAATCTCACTGACTGCTAATATTAAATATATCTGTTCTTAATTCACTTCTGTTTATATATCTTCCTCATTCATGAAGTCCTATAGCAAAGTTATGGGGAGATCATTCAAAGCCTAAAGAAATAGACTCCATCCTCAAGGCAAAGCTTTGGAAAAGTGGCTGAATAAACAAAATCCAATTGTTCCCTTGAATGCATCCTTGACCTACTCACTATACCCATACCCAAGCTCAATATTTGATTCCACAATGAACCTTCTTAACTAAATTTATCTCACTGCAGCAATTCTTTAGAACTTGATTGCTCATCCCATTTTTTTTCCAAGTTTATCATTTTTATTGAGTTATAATGTATTATAAAATACAAACGTAAATAGAAAAGCACTGGGGGAGGAAAGGGGAAGAGAAGTGAGGAAAAATAAGAAGAAAAAGAAAGAAAAAATCATTGACTTCCGACTCTCTCTGTTACAGTAAAATAAGGTATTAACATCAAATCAAAACTTTTTTGCTTTTTCATAATAATATGAACAAGCCATTTCTATAAAGATGTATCAGTCTAATTGGTAAAACCCAAAGTCAGAGTTTCATTCTTTTCCACATCAAGCACGAAGTTCAGAAGCAATTTCCATATGGAAACAAAAGTACTTATGTTCTTTTCTTTAATCAAAGAGGTCAATTTTGCCATCAACTTCTGCAACCATTCATCTGTAGTAGGAATCGAAGTGTCCTTCCATTTTTGTGCATAAAATAGTCTTGTCACTGTAAACATATATAGTAACAAAGTTCCAATTTTTTTCTCCAATTCTTTTTCCATTAAGCCCAAAAGGAAGAAAAGTTCTAGTTTCATTTTTATTTCCATTTTCAAAATTTTCTGTATCAAAATATGAATCACACTCCATTTTTTTTTTTTGCTATATCACATGTTCACCATAGATGATAAAAAGTCCCCTCTTCACTGTTACACTTCCAACATTCATTTGACATACCTTTATAAATCTTACATAATTTATCTGGTGTTAAATACCAACCATACATCATCCTATTGAAATTTTTTTTTAGATTATAATTTAATGTAAATTTTAAACCCTTCATCCAAATATTTTCCCATTGTTCAAGCATCACATTATATCCAAAATTCCTTGCCCACTGAATCATACAATGTCTTACATGTTCATTTTCCAAATTCAATTTCAATAACATTTTATATTCCCACATAATGAAATTTCCAATTCATTTTTAACAAAGTAAAATCCATAACAATTTTTATCCAGTTTAAACTTTTCTTTCAGTTGTTAGTAATAAGTAAACCAATGGCAAACATAATCTCTGGATTAAAGTTCTTCCCTCGGCTTTAATATTGGGTCACCAAAGCTGAGAGATAAAATTTTACCGTACATCAACCAGTCTGGCTTTGCCACCATTTCTTTTAAAAATGCTTCCTGTGGTGACATCCAAAAGGGCAGCTTTATTTTTTATTTTTGTTATTTTATTTATTTTTTATTTATTTTTATTTGATTTGTCAATCGCTTACAAAATAATAAGTATAAGAATAAACATAGTTATGAATACTTGAAATGGATACATATAGGAAAAATAAAAGAAACAATAGAACAGGGACTGAAGGCACGTTGGTGAGCTTATGCATGCTCCCTACAGACCTCTTAGGAAAGGAGTGAAGTCAATCGTAGACAGTCTAAGGTTAAAGTTTTGGGGGTTTGGGGAAGAAACCACATAGTCAGGTAGAGTATTCCAGACATTGACCACTCTGTTGCTGAAGTCATATTTCCTGCAATCAAGTTTGGTGCGGTTAACCTTGAGTTTGTGTCTATTGTTTGCTCTTGTGTTGTTATGGTTGAAGCTGAAGTATTCATTGACAGGTAGGACATTGCAATGTATAATTTTATATACTATAGTTAGATCGGACCAAAGGAGGTGTAGTTCTAGGTTTTCTAGATCTCGTCGAGTCTGGTGGCATAAGGTATTCTGCAACGCGTAGAGGAGTGGAGAACTCTTCTTGTGAAATATTTCTGGACTTTCTCAACTGTGTTAATATCAGATATGTAATGTGGGTTCCAGACTGATGAGCTGTATTCAAGTATTGGTCTAGCAAATGTTTTGTATGCTCTAGTTAGTAGTGTGATATTACCAGAGAAAAGCTAAATAGGATTAGGTTAACAACTCTTAATGCTTTTTTGGCTATGTAGTTACAGTGGACTCTAGCACTTAGATCACTTGAGAAGGTCCTTGACAGAGTTTGGATCATCAACAAGGTCTTGACTATTCAGCTTGTATTTTATTTTAAGACAAAAGTCAATCATGTTGTGGTCACTGTTGGAAAAGGGTTTTTTAATTTGTATTCTGTAAATTGAATTCAAACTATTGCAGAAATTGAGATCAAGACAGTTGTTTAGTCTAGTATTGTTGGTTACTAGTTGTTCCAGTCCTAGATTTGTTATTTAGATTTGTTATTTGTTTACTTCGTAAAGTGTTTTATATTTATGCCAAACTCTAAGTATGACACATCTAACAAAATGGTTATTAAAATCAACATTAACTTTACTTTTATCATACCCTAAGTAGCCATGTCATCCAATCCTTAATTCATGGCACTCTAGTTCAAGTAGCCTTATTCTGGTGCTGACCCATTCTTTTTCCCAGGTCAAAATTGCCCATCAAAATACGATTTCATATCTGGTAGACCCAAACCCCTCTTTCCTTAGCATCTTGCAGTAGCTTATATCTAATTCTTGGTTTGTTCCCTTGCTATATGAACTTAGAAATATCATTCTGCCATTGTTTAAATGGATTATCAGTTGTAAGCATTGGTAACATCTGAAATAAAGAAAATCATCTTTGGTAAGATATTCATCTTGGTTACAGAAATTCTACCCAATAGTGATAAATGCAATTTATTCCATCTTTGTAAATTCTGTTTAATATCCCAAAGAGGGATGTAGTTATTTTGAAACAGTTTTATATTTGTATTTGTCAACATAACCCCTAAGTATATCACCTTTTGTCAACCTAAAACCAGACTTTTTATTCAATATTTCACTATCCTGATAAGACACATTCTTGATCAGCATTGTTATTTTCTGTTTATTTATTTTGAAACCTGCCAAAGCCCCAAACTCATTCAATGTCCTCATCAAATATTCTATACTATACTTTGGGTCATCCCATTTTTATAGGAAGATGCATGTAACACAGAAATTATTGAGACCAGCTTTCTTTTCCTCCCTCTTCCTCCATCCCTTTGCCAGAGCACTTCTATTGTATGCAGGGAGGTGAAAGTAGAAGGGATAGTTTAATATATCCTGAAATGATCTCCTTCTTCTCATTCTGTTGAATGAAAGAAACCATGGTTAACGTGTGGAATTTCTACACTTATTAATCTAAGTCTGTTGCTTCATCATGTAAATACATACTACCCTCAACAGCAACCCACAACTATTGATTTCCTTAACAAATATTGAAGAGGTATATTTAGTTTGGACCCATTACAAGGTTGACTACATATCTGTGTCAGATTATTGTGTTATGTGAAGAAAGACTTAAGTAAAGGAGAATGCCTTATGTTTCACTGAGAAATCATCTCTCTGACTCTATAACATCCATGGAAGTTGAAACTTCTGTCACATGGGGATGGATTTGATCTCCCACTGTCTTTGTACACTTATAGGAAACATAATAATCTCAGAGAGAAAATATACATTCTTTCAGAAAGATTGCAGAAAATATTTTTGTATAAATTTCTGTAATTTCATATAATTCATTTCAAAAGGCAAGCAAAGGACAAACTGTAAAAGTTAACAAGTACAACGGGGTGTTTATGTTAATTTTTTTTGAAAGAAGTGCAGGCACTTTTATGGGTGTCAACAATATGATCCTTAGTCTGAAGCAATAGCCTAGGGCCACTTCTTCTGTTCCTCCAAATCTGTAATTTAATTCTACAAGCTTAATAAAGTGTAGGATGAGCAGAAATTACAGATTTGGAGGAACAGAGAGAATTGTAAACCTGAGAGGAGATGGCTAGATCAGGGATCAATTAGTAGAGCTGTGCCGTGCTTCCGATTAGATTCCAAAGTGAAGGGTGTTGGAGACCAGGTCCAGGATCTCATAGTGTCTCATTAAAGCATCACTGTCACCTTCCAGCATCAGGTGCAGATAAAGGTAGTGGATATCACAGGGCAATTTAGGGAAAAAAGCTTTTCTTTAAATTTCCGGATTTTTAAAAAATTCTACAAGCTGAACCTAACAATTAAATACATACCCTCACCACACAGAAACAGAAATGGCAGAATTCTATTATGGTATGAAGAGAGTGGTATTGACAGAAAGACTGTGTGGTCTCTATATAATTGTATCCTACTTAGCTTTTCACTTGTCAGGAAAGAACTGCACCCTTTCTGTAGGTTTCTTACCCACAGAACAAATCCTCAGATCCCTGTACACTTTGGCTCTATTGAGTAACGATGCAAAATAATTATAGATATGATTCAGTTCAGTAAATGAGTCCCTTTACTGTTGAGAAGAATTGATATACGTAATATTTGTTCATTGTGGTATATTTTGCTTACCATATAGATCACAAAAACACTTGAAAAATAGCCTGTTAATTTTGTTTTCTGCCATAAAATTGACTTTATAAAGTATTGGGGGAAGACATGATGGCTCAGTGGCTAAAGATGCAGAGCTTGTCAGCTGAAAAACTGACAACCTGGGTTCAAGATCCCAATGCCATGTAACAGGATGATCTTCTGTCCTTGCCCCAGTTCCTGCCATCCCAGCAGTTTGAAAGCATGTAAATGAGAGTAGTACCACTTTGGTGGGAAAGCTTTCTGTGCACCTTGGCATATAGTCATGCTGGCCACATGACCACAATAATGTCTTCAGACACTGTTGGATCCCTCACCTAAGAAACAGAAATGTGCAACATCACATCAAATGTGATGCAAATATGCCAAAGAGATGGAGTGGTAGCCCCTTCACTCTGGATGGAGAAAGGAATGTGCTGTACATATCAGTTTTCAAATTTTTATCCCAACTCCGTTCTTTCCACAAAGAGTTGCAGTTTATTCCTGGTGCAGGCTTAACTGTGGTAATCACTATTGCAATCTGTGTCCTTGAGAGATTGCAGCATTGCTATAGAGGTTTACAGAATTGCTCTGTGTTGACATAACTCTCTTGTTCCAGAAAGTGATGCAACAACCTACCTACCTATCCAAAATTAAGACTGAATGATAAAATATTGTTTTTAGGATAACCTGTAGTGAGACTGGGCAAAAATTTCCCATCTTTCTTGACCTCTCTCTGACTTTTAATACTATTAATCATGGCATTTTACTTTCTTCATGAAGTGGAAATGGAGACTGTCTTCTAACTAGGCAATGTTATTGGACTCAAAGCTTCTGCTTAAATATCAGATGGCAACTACCATGTCCATTATAGCCTTTCCTTGACTATGAGAAGAGGATTCTTCTCATTGTCACTCATGCTTTACATATACAATGGACTCTGACTATAATCAGCTTTTGAAAAGTTAAGAGTATTACTATAAAATGATGCCCACTATTTCTGGCCACTAGAATTGGTGCAAAAGAATACTATGGTTAAAATTAACAAAAGCTGCCGAGACATGCTCCACTTCAATACAGGCTCTGCCACAGATTTCTAACAAGCAAGACTAAAAGTGTCTCCATCCTAAATGTCAGCATGAAATCCAGATGAAGTGAGTGTAGATAATACGGATTGTTGAGGTAAGGTTCATTTTAAAAGGTCCAATCTGACGATTTTGTTAACAAAAGAAGGTTGGAGATAGAGACCTAGTTCAAATGTTCTGTCTTAATCTAAGGCTTTCACACACTTAAGACCTATGAATCTATCGAATGGTATTTTCCCAGAGCCCTTTGCCCTAAAGATGATGAGGGAATGATAGAGACATGTCTTCTCATTTGCCATCTTTTTCCACAGCATTCATCCTCTGTTTCAGTTGCCTACAATTATATTCATTATTTCAAAAATAATTTTAACCTGCCTTTTACAAACAATCTCAGTATTATATTAGCTGTGAGAGATATTGTATTTCAGAACTGTTGTTAAAACACTGTTGCTCCACTTTGTTACGATAGCTGTTTATTTTAATGTTGGTTCTTCATTTTATTTCATTTATTTCAGATTTTTGCTGTAACCCACTTTGACTCTTGCTCAATTGAGCAGATTATTCCAATGTTCACAATGTGTTCATTTGCAAAGACAAAAATTATATGTATTATGGTAAGTTAATCAATCAAGCTAATATTTAATAGAAGATCAAGCGGAATAAGATGATCAAAACAAAGGAATTCATGCATTCCCAGGAACAGCAAAGGGGAAATGAACACATTTTTATATTTAGGACCTCAAGAGATGGAAACTTCAGAATTTGTCTCCTATACTTGTAAACTGTATCATGGCACTTTCAAAACTGCCACCACTGTTGAATCTGGTTAAGCATTATCTTTCTGAACTTTCTTTCTTGTGAAGGAAAGAAAAATGGATGAGTATGGGTGGAAAAAAAACCCTAAAGTTGAGTTCCCCCACCACCCCCAGGCCAAAAAGTGGAAGGCCCCTGAGTGAGCTTGGAAAAGTGGATTGGATGTGGGACTGGGCACAGGTCAGGGCCCCAAAGCCTCTGACAGAATCCCTGGGGAAATCCATAGAACAGCTAAGGGAGGAATTTGACCAGGCCACCATTTGGAATGATGACTCATCATGCTGCCCAAAACAGAGGGCATTTTTACAGAGCTCTTTGAAGTGAGGAGAAGGAGGTGAGACCACAGGGCTCCTTCTCCACCCATGCCTCCCTCACACAGCAGGCAGCCCCTCCCCTGTGTGAACTAGAGCCGGAGGAAGGCCAGCCACCTCAAGTACAGGCTTACAGAGGGGGACAGGATGAGAGAGGAGCCTAAAAGCTCCTGATGGGATCCCTGGGGAGATCCATGGAGAAGCTGAGAGGAATTTGTCCAGGCTACCATTAGAGATGACCACTCAAAACAAAGAGGAGTTTCCAGAGAGCCTTCTGAAATGAGGAGAAGCAGGCGAGATCATAACCCCTCCTCTACCCAGCAGAAGAAACAAGAGCCCACAGTGGCAACCAGTGCCTTCCCCACACAGCAGGCATCCCCCTCCTCCTGTGTGAACTAGAGCTGAGCAGGAAGGTCAGCCACCACATGCACAGGTTTACATAGGGCAACAGGAAGAGAGCAGAGAAGAGCTCTACAAACTGCCCCGGTTCGGGGAAAAATTTGATGGGGACCCAGACCATCTAGCTCTATTCCTTGATTCAGCTGAAATCCACCTAGAATGCTATGGACACCTCTATCCTCCCCTAGAGCCATGATGAATGCCATTTCTGAAAGGTTGGAGGGAGAAGCAAGAGGATGGCTAGCAACTCTCCACAAGATAAGGGTCCCCCACAACTGCAGGATGTAGATGACTTCCTATGACTGCCAGATTTGAGGAGGCAGAGGATGATCTGTATGCAGAAGATGAGCTCAGCAACCTAAAGCAGGGAGAGCAACCCATCAAGGAATACATCCATGAATTCAGGAGAATCAGTGGGAAGCTATCCCTTTTGCCTGAGTGGATGCTGGTTCATTTTTTTAGAACCAGCCTGGACAAGCAAATTTGCAAATAACCACCTATTGGGACATCCCAAACTGACTCTCTGAGTGGTTCCAAGTGGCCATAAAAGTCAATAAGGCAGCATGCACTAATGGCATGAGAAAGCTGCTGAAAACCAAAGGGAGTCAGCTAGATGAGAGACCACCCAGGCAATGGGGAACCACAGCACCACAATTAGCCCCAAAACCAGCCCTCCCACAAAGCCCAATTAAATGCTACTCATGTTGGGGAGTGTCACATGGCAGCGGCGTGTGCAACCCCAGGCCCAAAACCAAGGCAAGAACCACCACCCAGGGCACAACTGGAATGAGGCCTCAAACATGCCATCAACACATCCCAGAAGGCCCTTCAGCTGCAGAGGTCTCTTCCCTCCCAGCCAAAGGGGGCAACACCAAACAATGATGACCAGTTGCCAGATTCTTGTGACAGCAAGGATAAGGATGAAAATGACCCAATGGTGAGTGGACCAGTCTCCCCTTTCATCTTCCCAATATGGCTCACAGCCCCAAAAACAGGGATTCAGGGGACTTTCCAAGCCCCAATAGATTCAGGTGGCACTAAGTTCCTGATCAACCTAACCATGGTCCTGAAACTGGGGATCAGAGTAAAAGGCTGGCCCACCCTTCCAAAGAGGTGGCCACTAGGGCGGAAGCATTTCATCACACCTGATGGGGAAGCCTTGGGGAGTTCCTCTGTTGGACAATCTGAATTATGATACACCCAGAGGAGGGGGGGAACAGGGTCATAGGTGATTGTAAATTACGTATCTCAGAGTTGGCTTCATACAGATCATGCTAGCATGTCACTCCTTATAAATCTTTGGAAGTTTGTTGAAGTTTGGCTCGGGGCTCATGACTTACTTAGAGCAATCGCTGGAATCCTGACAGTTGCTTCTTCATTTTATTTCATTTATTTCAAATTTTTGCTGTAACCCACTTTGACTCTTGCTCAGTTGAGCAGATTGTTCTCTATATTCCAATGTTCACAATGTGTTCATTTGCAAAGACCTATGGTAAGTTAATCAATCAAGATAATATTTAACAGGAGATCAAGCAGAATAAGATGATCAAAACAAAGGAATTGTTTTGCATTCCCAGAAACAACAAAGGGGAAATAAACAAATTTTTATATTTAGGACCTCAAGAGGTGGGAGATCCAGAATTTCTTTCCTATACTTCTAAACTGTATCATGGCACTTTCAAAACTGCCATCACTGTTGAATCTGGCTAAGTATTATCTTTCTGAACTGCTGGAGGTTCAACAGTGATTCAGAAAGAACTTTTTTCTGCTCCTCCTGGACATGGAAAGTGATAAGGCTGGGATCTTTGGAAACCGTAAATAATTAACCATTCAATTAAATCATAATTAAACCATAGGAGTATTTCTAAAGAAGGAAGATACAACAATACCTTATGTAAGAACAGTAAACATAACACTTAAGAATAGTTGCAAAATTTCAGTGAGGCAAAGTGATGCAATCATTATAGCTCTATAAATAGAGTTCTGTGTCCTGCCCCAGGAGTTAGATTTGATCCAGTACCAATTCCAACATGAAGATCTTTTATGTGCTCTTTGCATGCCTTTTTCTTGCATTACTTCTTGAATCAGGTAAAAAACTAACTTACTGATTATTTAGAAAGGACTGATAATTCTTGTTCTAAACAAGTCTGATAATATTTGAAGGCAGTGTAAACTACTACATATTTCTTGGGTCTATCATTCAATCCAGGGCCAGAATTTTTACAATTTAAGGAATTTAAATTAAATCTTCATCTTTTCGCTATAAATATCTCAACAATTAGGACCTTTCTTTGCTCTAAAAATAGTTATGAGGTTTGAAACAACTATACAAGCAAGCCTAATTTCTCTTGAAAAAAAATACAGCACAGATAAGTGAGTACCTATCAGCTCAAAATCAAATCCCACAACAACCACAACCACTACCTCAACTACAATTACAACTACAACCAAAAATAACCACCAAACCACAGCCACAAACAACTACTATCCCTTCAAATAATTCCACAAATAATATTTCCTTACTCATCAGAGACATCATGGAATGTAAACAGAAACGTCCAAATGACATCTTATTTGGTCTTGAAGACACCAACAAATCAGATGACATCACCAGTTCATAATACCATAAGCAACTCTAATACAACAAACATCTCTCCTGAAGATATAATTGAAATAACCAGAGATGGCCGTGGGTACAAATACAATGATGGCTTTGTGGCCCCAAGATTTTGTAGAGTTGTATGCAAAAATGAGCCCAGCAAATGCATATTCATTCATACAATAAATGCCATTGCAAAAACCAATCCCAACCACAAAAACTTCACTCAAGACCAGACTTATCCATACTGCAAAGAATCCGCTCCCATGAACTCCGTGCAGAACTCAAAAACCATCTAGACAATGGAGAAAAGGACCTATACATTGAGTACAGAGCTGATTCCATCGACAGAAAGTCGATGAACCCACAACTCCAATCCAACCCCACCTCATCTAATCCAAAATCACTCAAAACTAGGCATGCATGCCCCCAACTACCTCTATTCCAACCACAACTGGCCTTAAATCCAAGCTAGTCAATGCAAGAAGCCTTGTAAATAAAATACCTGAGTTTCTCCTCTTGCTAAATACAGTTAAATTCGACATTATATTTGTCTGTGAAACATGGCTCAACGCATCTCTCCCTGACTCCATTATCACAGTAAGAGACTATCACGTTTGCTGATCAGATTGTGAAATCTGTAGAGGAGGTGGTGTTACTATTATCTATAAAAAGTCCCTACTTCTAAAAAACATCCAAGTTACCCAGGAGCTTGCTATTCCTGAGACCATCATCTGTGATCACATTTCGGTTCTTACTATGTTACAGAGCACCTGATTATGACATCATGCAAACAAGCTAAATACACTATTAACATGGGCAGCATCCTGCCCACACATTTTTATCTTTCTTGGTGACTTCAATCTACCTCATATTAACTGGACGAATGTACAACTGAACCCACACATGCAACCTTCTACAATGCAGTAACAAATCTGGTACTAGAACAACTAGTAACCAACAATACTAACAACTGCCTCGATCTCATCTTCTGCAATAGTTTGAAATCAATTTATGGAATACAAATTAAAGAACCCTTTTCCAACAGTGACCACAACATGATTGACTTTTGTCTCAACATACATCCACACAAAAATCATCACAATGACGGAATCCCCAATTATAACTTCAAAAAAGGCAACTATAATTTTACAAACAATGATCTCTCATCCCTTGATTGGCAATTTCTATTCTCTGGATGCAATACTGTAGAAGACCATTACAACATATTTTTACTTGAAGTCAAAAGAGTTATCAAACTATATGTACCATTAACAACTCCCAAAACCAGAAAAACAAATTACCCATAACAATAAGGAAGCTTCAATCCAAAAAGAGATCACTTTGGCAGAAAAACAAATCTGGTCATGTTGCCAATTTCAAAAGCCGATACAAAAATTTATGCCACCAGATAAAAACTGAACGCACCAATTATCACATTAAACAAGAAGAAAACCTTCTACGCATCAATTCCACCCGCACTTTCTACAATTTTATAAGCAACAAACTTAAAGACTCAATGTCCATCCCAACCCTGAAAGGACCTAATGGTAAAGTTTGCAATGACGACACTATTAAAGCCAACCTCTTTAACACATTCTTTGGCTCTTTGTAAACAACAATGGATCATGCCCAGTATTTCATAGTCAAACCACAGACAACTAAACTGATGTAATAATACATATCGATTTTACAGAAGACATTGTTGAAAAAGCACTACGCAATCTAAAACCATCCCTATTTATTGGACCAGACGGAATATGTGCCTACTTCTTAAAAAAAGCTATTCACTGCCATAGCCGAACCTCTAAGCATAATCTTTGAAAAATCTTTCAGGACCAGCTCCTTGCCAAAACTATGGTCACAAGCCATGGTCATCCCCATCTTCAAAAAAGGAGATCCCAGCCTAGTTGAAAATTACAGACCAATCTCCTTATGCAGCGTCACCTGTAAAGTCATGAATCAATTACTAACCAATCCATTATCCCCCACTTAAAGACAACCTACTCTCTAATAAACAATTTGGTTTCAGAAAAGAACTATCTTGTAATCTGCAACTCTTACACTGCAAAAACATATGGACTACACAACTCGATCAGGGCAAAGCAATAGACGCAATCTACATAGACTTCTGTAAAGCCTTTGATTCAGTGGTACATGACAAACTACTACTAAAACTAAAATCTTATGGTATCTCTGGACACATACATAACTGGATAGAAGCATTCCTGTCAAACAGACAACAAATGGTCAAAACTGGGAGCTTCCTATCAAATTCTCTATCTTTCAACAGTGGTATCCCCCAAGGCAGTGTTCTAGGACCAACTCTTTTCATACTCTACATAAATGACCTCTGTGATCATATCAAGAGCAACTGCGTTCTCTTCGCTGATGATGTAAAGCTATTCAACACCACAGACAATACTGCTACCCTTCAAAAAGACCTTGACTATGTATCAGAATGGTCAAACAAATGGCAACTTCAAATCTCAACAAATAAATGCTCTGTCCTACATATTGGCAAAAAAATCAGAAAATAAAATACAGGCTGAATAGTCAATACCTTGTTGATGATCCAAACTCTGTCAAGGATCTTGGAGTACTCATCTCTAATGATCTAAGTGCTAGAGCCCACTGTAGCTATATCGACAAGAAGGCATTAGAATTGTTAACCTAATCTTACCTAGCTTTTTCTCTGGTAATATTACACTACTAATTACAGCATACAAAACATTTACCAGACCAATACTCAAATACATCTCATCAGTCTGGAACCCACATTACGTATCTGATATTAACACAGTTGAGAAAGTCCAGAAATATTTTACAAGAAGAGTTCTCCACTCATTGCAGAATACCTTATGCCACCAAACTTGAAATTCTAGACTTAGAAAATCTAGAACTACGCCGCCTTTGGTCCGATCTAAGTATAGTATATAAAATCATACATTGCAATGTCCTACCTGTCAATGAATACTTCAGCTTCAACCATAACAACACTGGAGCAAACAATAGATACAAACTCAAGGTTAATCACACCAAACTTGATTGTAGGAAATACGACTTCAGCAACAGAGTGGTCAATGTCTGGAATACTCTACCTGACTCTGTGTTTTTTTCCCCAAAACCCCAAAAACTTTAACCTTAGAATGTCTACTATTGACCTCACCCCTTTCCTAAGAGGTCTGTAGGGAGTGCACATAAACGCACCAACGTGCCTACCAACCCTGTCCTATTGTTTCTTTTATATTTTTCTTATATATATCCATGTATTTATAACTATGTTTTTACTTATATGTATTATCTTGTAAGCAATTGACAAATAAAAATAAATAAATAAAATAAATAACAGATGGGAGCATTCATTTTTTAAACAACTGCCAAACTTAGCTTCTTTTCAAACACAGCTCCTCAATTATTTCTACATGTAGATTTAGACAAGAAGCATTACTGGTTTTATTTTATGCTTTACCTGATTTAATTTTATCATTAAACACCAAGTCAGTTTGATTCTGAGGTTTTCTCATTATCCTTCATGCGCCCACTCAGGACACAATATAATTGACCATTTCTTGGATAATAGGATTTCCATATGATTTATAGATTTCATGGCACCTTTAGAGATGTAGCTGTCTTCCATAGTCAGAAACCTTAAGAAACCTTAAATTTCTTTCTTTTCCAAGTTGCCAGTTTTAACATTTTCAATCTCACTGACTGCTAATATTAAATATATCTGTTCTTAATTCACTTCTGTTTATATATCTTCCTCATTCATGAAGTCCTATAGCAAAGTTATGGGGAGATCATTCAAAGCCTAAAGAAATAGACTCCATCCTCAAGGCAAAGCTTTGGAAAAGTGGCTGAATAAACAAAATCCAATTGTTCCCTTGAATGCATCCTTGACCTACTCACTATACCCATACCCAAGCTCAATATTTGATTCCACAATGAACCTTCTTAACTAAATTTATCTCACTGCAGCAATTCTTTAGAACTTGATTGCTCATCCCATTTTTTTTCCAAGTTTATCATTTTTATTGAGTTATAATGTATTATAAAATACAAACGTAAATAGAAAAGCACTGGGGGAGGAAAGGGGAAGAGAAGTGAGGAAAAATAAGAAGAAAAAAGAAAGAAAAAATCATTGACTTCCGACTCTCTCTGTTACAGTAAAATAAGGTATTAACATCAAATCAAAACTTTTTTGCTTTTTCATAATAATATGAACAAGCCATTTCTATAAAGATGTATCAGTCTAATTGGTAAAACCCAAAGTCAGAGTTTCATTCTTTTCCACATCAAGCACGAAGTTCAGAAGCAATTTCCATATGGAAACAAAAGTACTTATGTTCTTTTCTTTAATCAAAGAGGTCAATTTTGCCATCAACTTCTGCAACCATTCATCTGTAGTAGGAATCGAAGTGTCCTTCCATTTTTGTGCATAAAATAGTCTTGTCACTGTAAACATATATAGTAACAAAGTTCCAATTTTTTTCTCCAATTCTTTTTCCATTAAGCCCAAAAGGAAGAAAAGTTCTAGTTTCATTTTTATTTCCATTTTCAAAATTTTCTGTATCAAAATATGAATCACACTCCATTTTTTTTTTTTGCTATATCACATGTTCACCATAGATGATAAAAAGTCCCCTCTTCACTGTTACACTTCCAACATTCATTTGACATACCTTTATAAATCTTACATAATTTATCTGGTGTTAAATACCAACCATACATCATCCTATTGAAATTTTTTTTTAGATTATAATTTAATGTAAATTTTAAACCCTTCATCCAAATATTTTCCCATTGTTCAAGCATCACATTATATCCAAAATTCCTTGCCCACTGAATCATACAATGTCTTACATGTTCATTTTCCAAATTCAATTTCAATAACATTTTATATTCCCACATAATGAAATTTCCAATTCATTTTTAACAAAGTAAAATCCATAACAATTTTTATCCAGTTTAAACTTTTCTTTCAGTTGTTAGTAATAAGTAAACCAATGGCAAACATAATCTCTGGATTAAAGTTCTTCCCTCGGCTTTAATATTGGGTCACCAAAGCTGAGAGATAAAATTTTACCGTACATCAACCAGTCTGGCTTTGCCACCATTTCTTTTAAAAAATGCTTCCTGTGGTGACATCCAAAAGGGCAGCTTCTTTATTTTTTATTTTTGTTATTTTATTTATTTTTTATTTATTTTTATTTGATTTGTCAATCGCTTACAAAATAATAAGTATAAGAATAAACATAGTTATGAATACTTGAAATGGATACATATAGGAAAAATAAAAGAAACAATAGAACAGGGACTGAAGGCACGTTGGTGAGCTTATGCATGCTCCCTACAGACCTCTTAGGAAAGGAGTGAAGTCAATCGTAGACAGTCTAAGGTTAAAGTTTTGGGGGTTTGGGGAAGAAACCACATAGTCAGGTAGAGTATTCCAGACATTGACCACTCTGTTGCTGAAGTCATATTTCCTGCAATCAAGTTTGGTGCGGTTAACCTTGAGTTTGTGTCTATTGTTTGCTCTTGTGTTGTTATGGTTGAAGCTGAAGTATTCATTGACAGGTAGGACATTGCAATGTATAATTTTATATACTATAGTTAGATCGGACCAAAGGAGGTGTAGTTCTAGGTTTTCTAGATCTCGTCGAGTCTGGTGGCATAAGGTATTCTGCAACGCGTAGAGGAGTGGAGAACTCTTCTTGTGAAATATTTCTGGACTTTCTCAACTGTGTTAATATCAGATATGTAATGTGGGTTCCAGACTGATGAGCTGTATTCAAGTATTGGTCTAGCAAATGTTTTGTATGCTCTAGTTAGTAGTGTGATATTACCAGAGAAAAGCTAAATAGGATTAGGTTAACAACTCTTAATGCTTTTTTGGCTATGTAGTTACAGTGGACTCTAGCACTTAGATCACTTGAGAAGGTCCTTGACAGAGTTTGGATCATCAACAAGGTCTTGACTATTCAGCTTGTATTTTATTTTAAGACAAAAGTCAATCATGTTGTGGTCACTGTTGGAAAAGGGTTTTTTAATTTGTATTCTGTAAATTGAATTCAAACTATTGCAGAAATTGAGATCAAGACAGTTGTTTAGTCTAGTATTGTTGGTTACTAGTTGTTCCAGTCCTAGATTTGTTATTTAGATTTGTTATTTGTTTACTTCGTAAAGTGTTTTATATTTATGCCAAACTCTAAGTATGACACATCTAACAAAATGGTTATTAAAATCAACATTAACTTTACTTTTATCATACCCTAAGTAGCCATGTCATCCAATCCTTAATTCATGGCACTCTAGTTCAAGTAGCCTTATTCTGGTGCTGACCCATTCTTTTTCCCAGGTCAAAAATTGCCCATCAAAATACGATTTCATATCTGGTAGACCCAAACCCCCTCTTTCCTTAGCATCTTGCAGTAGCTTATATCTAATTCTTGGTTTGTTCCCTTGCTATATGAACTTAGAAATATCATTCTGCCATTGTTTAAATGGATTATCAGTTGTAAGCATTGGTAACATCTGAAATAAAGAAAAATCATCTTTGGTAAGATATTCATCTTGGTTACAGAAATTCTACCCAATAGTGATAAATGCAATTTATTCCATCTTTGTAAATTCTGTTTAATATCCCAAAGAGGGATGTAGTTATTTTGAAACAGTTTTATATTTGTATTTGTCAACATAACCCCTAAGTATATCACCTTTTTGTCAACCTAAAACCAGACTTTTTATTCAATATTTCACTATCCTGATAAGACACATTCTTGATCAGCATTGTTATTTTCTGTTTATTTATTTTGAAACCTGCCAAAGCCCCAAACTCATTCAATGTCCTCATCAAATATTCTATACTATACTTTGGGTCATCCCATTTTTATAGGAAGATGCATGTAACACAGAAATTATTGAGACCAGCTTTCTTTTCCTCCCTCTTCCTCCATCCCTTTGCCAGAGCACTTCTATTGTATGCAGGGAGGTGAAAGTAGAAGGGATAGTTTAATATATCCTGAAATGATCTCCCTTCTTCTCATTCTGTTGAATGAAAGAAACCATGGTTAACGTGTGGAATTTCTACACTTATTAATCTAAGTCTGTTGCTTCATCATGTAAATACATACTACCCTCAACAGCAACCCACAACTATTGATTTCCTTAACAAATATTGAAGAGGTATATTTAGTTTGGACCCATTACAAGGTTGACTACATATCTGTGTCAGATTATTGTGTTATGTGAAGAAAGACTTAAGTAAAGGAGAATGCCTTATGTTTCACTGAGAAATCATCTCTCTGACTCTATAACATCCATGGAAGTTGAAACTTCTGTCACATGGGGATGGATTTGATCTCCCACTGTCTTTGTACACTTATAGGAAACATAATAATCTCAGAGAGAAAATATACATTCTTTCAGAAAGATTGCAGAAAATATTTTTGTATAAATTTCTGTAATTTCATATAATTCATTTCAAAAGGCAAGCAAAGGACAAACTGTAAAAGTTAACAAGTACAACGGGGTGTTTATGTTAATTTTTTTGAAAGAAGTGCAGGCACTTTTATGGGTGTCAACAATATGATCCTTAGTCTGAAGCAATAGCCTAGGGCCACTTCTTCTGTTCCTCCAAATCTGTAATTTAATTCTACAAGCTTAATAAAGTGTAGGATGAGCAGAAATTACAGATTTGGAGGAACAGAGAGAATTGTAAACCTGAGAGGAGATGGCTAGATCAGGGATCAATTAGTAGAGCTGTGCCGTGCTTCCGATTAGATTCCAAAGTGAAGGGTGTTGGAGACCAGGTCCAGGATCTCATAGTGTCTCATTAAAGCATCACTGTCACCTTCCAGCATCAGGTGCAGATAAAGGTAGTGGATATCACAGGGCAATTTAGGGGAAAAAAAGCTTTTTCTTTAAATTTCCGGATTTTTTAAAAATTCTACAAGCTGAACCTAACAATTAAATACATACCCTCACCACACAGAAACAGAAATGGCAGAATTCTATTATGGTATGAAGAGAGTGGTATTGACAGAAAGACTGTGTGGTCTCTATATAATTGTATCCTACTTAGCTTTTCACTTGTCAGGAAAGAACTGCACCCTTTCTGTAGGTTTCTTACCCACAGAACAAATCCTCAGATCCCTGTACACTTTGGCTCTATTGAGTAACGATGCAAAATAATTATAGATATGATTCAGTTCAGTAAATGAGTCCCTTTACTGTTGAGAAGAATTGATATACGTAATATTTGTTCATTGTGGTATATTTTGCTTACCATATAGATCACAAAAACACTTGAAAAATAGCCTGTTAATTTTGTTTTCTGCCATAAAATTGACTTTATAAAGTATTGGGGGAAGACATGATGGCTCAGTGGCTAAAGATGCAGAGCTTGTCAGCTGAAAAACTGACAACCTGGGTTCAAGATCCCAATGCCATGTAACAGGATGATCTTCTGTCCTTGCCCCAGTTCCTGCCATCCCAGCAGTTTGAAAGCATGTAAATGAGAGTAGTACCACTTTGGTGGGAAAGCTTTCTGTGCACCTTGGCATATAGTCATGCTGGCCACATGACCACAATAATGTCTTCAGACACTGTTGGATCCCTCACCTAAGAAACAGAAATGTGCAACATCACATCAAATGTGATGCAAATATGCCAAAGAGATGGAGTGGTAGCCCCTTCACTCTGGATGGAGAAAGGAATGTGCTGTACATATCAGTTTTCAAATTTTTATCCCAACTCCGTTCTTTCCACAAAGAGTTGCAGTTTATTCCTGGTGCAGGCTTAACTGTGGTAATCACTATTGCAATCTGTGTCCTTGAGAGATTGCAGCATTGCTATAGAGGTTTACAGAATTGCTCTGTGTTGACATAACTCTCTTGTTCCAGAAAGTGATGCAACAACCTACCTACCTATCCAAAATTAAGACTGAATGATAAAATATTGTTTTTAGGATAACCTGTAGTGAGACTGGGCAAAAATTTCCCATCTTTCTTGACCTCTCTCTGACTTTTAATACTATTAATCATGGCATTTTACTTTCTTCATGAAGTGGAAATGGAGACTGTCTTCTAACTAGGCAATGTTATTGGACTCAAAGCTTCTGCTTAAATATCAGATGGCAACTACCATGTCCATTATAGCCTTTCCTTGACTATGAGAAGAGGATTCTTCTCATTGTCACTCATGCTTTACATATACAATGGACTCTGACTATAATCAGCTTTTGAAAAGTTAAGAGTATTACTATAAAATGATGCCCACTATTTCTGGCCACTAGAATTGGTGCAAAAGAATACTATGGTTAAAATTAACAAAAGCTGCCGAGACATGCTCCACTTCAATACAGGCTCTGCCACAGATTTCTAACAAGCAAGACTAAAAGTGTCTCCATCCTAAATGTCAGCATGAAATCCAGATGAAGTGAGTGTAGATAATACGGATTGTTGAGGTAAGGTTCATTTTAAAAAGGTCCAATCTGACGATTTTGTTAACAAAAGAAGGTTGGAGATAGAGACCTAGTTCAAATGTTCTGTCTTAATCTAAGGCTTTCACACACTTAAGACCTATGAATCTATCGAATGGTATTTTCCCAGAGCCCTTTGCCCTAAAGATGATGAGGGAATGATAGAGACATGTCTTCTCATTTGCCATCTTTTTCCACAGCATTCATCCTCTGTTTCAGTTGCCTACAATTATATTCATTATTTCAAAAAATAATTTTAACCTGCCTTTTACAAACAATCTCAGTATTATATTAGCTGTGAGAGATATTGTATTTCAGAACTGTTGTTAAAACACTGTTGCTCCACTTTGTTACGATAGCTGTTTATTTTAATGTTGGTTCTTCATTTTATTTCATTTATTTCAGATTTTTGCTGTAACCCACTTTGACTCTTGCTCAATTGAGCAGATTATTCCAATGTTCACAATGTGTTCATTTGCAAAGACAAAAATTATATGTATTATGGTAAGTTAATCAATCAAGCTAATATTTAATAGAAGATCAAGCGGAATAAGATGATCAAAACAAAGGAATTCATGCATTCCCAGGAACAGCAAAGGGGAAATGAACACATTTTTATATTTAGGACCTCAAGAGATGGAAACTTCAGAATTTGTCTCCTATACTTGTAAACTGTATCATGGCACTTTCAAAACTGCCACCACTGTTGAATCTGGTTAAGCATTATCTTTCTGAACTTTCTTTCTTGTGAAGGAAAGAAAAATGGATGAGTATGGGTGGAAAAAAAACCCTAAAGTTGAGTTCCCCCACCACCCCCCAGGCCAAAAAAGTGGAAGGCCCCTGAGTGAGCTTGGAAAAGTGGATTGGATGTGGGACTGGGCACAGGTCAGGGCCCCAAAGCCTCTGACAGAATCCCTGGGGAAATCCATAGAACAGCTAAGGGAGGAATTTGACCAGGCCACCATTTGGAATGATGACTCATCATGCTGCCCAAAACAGAGGGGCATTTTTACAGAGCTCTTTGAAGTGAGGAGAAGGAGGTGAGACCACAGGGCTCCTTCTCCACCCATGCCTCCCTCACACAGCAGGCAGCCCCCTCCCCCTGTGTGAACTAGAGCCGGGAGGAAGGCCAGCCACCTCAAGTACAGGCTTACAGAGGGGGACAGGATGAGAGAGGAGCCTAAAAGCTCCTGATGGGATCCCTGGGGAGATCCATGGAGAAGCTGAGAGAGGAATTTGTCCAGGCTACCATTAGAGATGACCACTCAAAACAAAGAGGAGTTTCCAGAGAGCCTTCTGAAATGAGGAGAAGCAGGCGAGATCATAACCCCCTCCTCTACCCAGCAGAAGAAACAAGAGCCCACAGTGGCAACCAGTGCCTTCCCCACACAGCAGGCATCCCCCTCCTCCTGTGTGAACTAGAGCTGAGCAGGAAGGTCAGCCACCACATGCACAGGTTTACATAGGGCAACAGGAAGAGAGCAGAGAAGAGCTCTACAAACTGCCCTGGTTCGGGGAAAAATTTGATGGGGACCCAGACCATCTAGCTCTATTCCTTGATTCAGCTGAAATCCACCTAGAATGCTATGGACACCTCTATCCTCCCCTAGAGCCATGATGAATGCCATTTCTGAAAGGTTGGAGGGAGAAGCAAGAGGATGGCTAGCAACTCTCCACAAGATAAGGGTCCCCCACAACTGCAGGATGTAGATGACTTCCTATGACTGCCAGATTTGAGGAGGCAGAGGATGATCTGTATGCAGAAGATGAGCTCAGCAACCTAAAGCAGGGAGAGCAACCCATCAAGGAATACATCCATGAATTCAGGAGAATCAGTGGGAAGCTATCCCTTTTGCTCTGAGTGGATGCTGGTTCATTTTTTAGAACCAGCCTGGACAAGCAAATTTGCAAATAACCACCTATTGGGACATCCCAAACTGACTCTCTGAGTGGTTCCAAGTGGCCATAAAAGTCAATAAGGCAGCATGCACTAATGGCATGAGAAAGCTGCTGAAAACCAAAGGGAGTCAGCTAGATGAGAGACCACCCAGGCAATGGGGAACCACAGCACCACAATTAGCCCCAAAACCAGCCCTCCCACAAAGCCCAATTAAATGCTACTCATGTTGGGGAGTGTCACATGGCAGCGGCGTGTGCAACCCCAGGCCCAAAACCAAGGCAAGAACCACCACCCAGGGCACAACTGGAATGAGGCCTCAAACATGCCATCAACACATCCCAGAAGGCCCTTCAGCTGCAGAGGTCTCTTCCCTCCCAGCCAAAGGGGGGCAACACCAAACAATGATGACCAGTTGCCAGATTCTTGTGACAGCAAGGATAAGGATGAAAATGACCCAATGGTGAGTGGACCAGTCTCCCCTTTCATCTTCCCAATATGGCTCACAGCCCCAAAAACAGGGATTCAGGGGACTTTCCAAGCCCCAATAGATTCAGGTGGCACTAAGTTCCTGATCAACCTAACCATGGTCCTGAAACTGGGGATCAGAGTAAAAAGGCTGGCCCACCCTTCCAAAGAGGTGGCCACTAGGGCGGAAGCATTTCATCACACCTGATGGGGAAGCCTTGGGGGAGTTCCTCTGTTGGACAATCTGAATTATGATACACCCAGAGGAGGGGGGGGAACAGGGTCATAGGTGATTGTAAATTACGTATCTCAGAGTTGGCTTCATACAGATCATGCTAGCATGTCACTCCTTATAAATCTTTGGAAGTTTGTTGAAGTTTGGCTCGGGGCTCATGACTTACTTAGAGCAATCGCTGGAATCCTGACAGTTGCTTCTTCATTTTATTTCATTTATTTCAAATTTTTGCTGTAACCCACTTTGACTCTTGCTCAGTTGAGCAGATTGTTCTCTATATTCCAATGTTCACAATGTGTTCATTTGCAAAGACCTATGGTAAGTTAATCAATCAAGATAATATTTAACAGGAGATCAAGCAGAATAAGATGATCAAAACAAAGGAATTGTTTTGCATTCCCAGAAACAACAAAGGGGAAATAAACAAATTTTTATATTTAGGACCTCAAGAGGTGGGAGATCCAGAATTTCTTTCCTATACTTCTAAACTGTATCATGGCACTTTCAAAACTGCCATCACTGTTGAATCTGGCTAAGTATTATCTTTCTGAACTGCTGGAGGTTCAACAGTGATTCAGAAAGAACTTTTTTCTGCTCCTCCTGGACATGGAAAGTGATAAGGCTGGGATCTTTGGAAACCGTAAATAATTAACCATTCAATTAAATCATAATTAAACCATAGGAGTATTTCTAAAGAAGGAAGATACAACAATACCTTATGTAAGAACAGTAAACATAACACTTAAGAATAGTTGCAAAATTTCAGTGAGGCAAAGTGATGCAATCATTATAGCTCTATAAATAGAGTTCTGTGTCCTGCCCCAGGAGTTAGATTTGATCCAGTACCAATTCCAACATGAAGATCTTTTATGTGCTCTTTGCATGCCTTTTTCTTGCATTACTTCTTGAATCAGGTAAAAAACTAACTTACTGATTATTTAGAAAGGACTGATAATTCTTGTTCTAAACAAGTCTGATAATATTTGAAGGCAGTGTAAACTACTACATATTTCTTGGGTCTATCATTCAATCCAGGGCCAGAATTTTTACAATTTAAGGAATTTAAATTAAATCTTCATCTTTTCGCTATAAATATCTCAACAATTAGGACCTTTCTTTGCTCTAAAAATAGTTATGAGGTTTGGAATACTGACAATCTGAACTTCCAAACATCTGAAAAATATGTATTTGATTTTTCTGCTTAATTAAAACTAGATATCCAATATGATATATGTGCCAAGAAGGGCCCAAAAAACCCAATGTATTAATTCACTATTCTATTTGGGGGGGGGGGGTTGAGTAAAGAAGGAAAATGTTTATACTATAGTAATCATCAAGTGAATTTACTCATACTTATTTCAAAATGGAAATATCTAGAAGTAGATAAATTATCTTTTTCCAAGTACATATCATTATTTTCTTAATAGAGAAAGCAACGTATACACACTCCCTTAAGAAAAGCTTGACTCTTGATGATTAAGTGAACAACTCAATGTACTTCTCTTTCAGAGCAGTTCAAAACTGGTGTATTCTTCCCATTTTCTCTAAAGCTTTTTTGACAGCTGGGATATCCTGGAGGTTGCTCATGCAAATCTTAACTAGCTCACATATGTGCAGTCTTTTAAGAGCAGAAAAGAGCAGCAGTGGAAATATTTTGTACATTAAGGAAAGAGAGAAAAATCCAGAGGCAAATCAGAAAATTATCCATTTTTACCCCCTCCCCCCCAAAAAATCTCTATTTAAAACACCTACTGGACACAGCCATTGTAACCCAAGAATGTTTCTTAGCAATCAAGAATTAATTGTAATACTGGGAAGAGAGAGATATCAAAGCAAGGTGTCCTTTGTAATGAAGCAGATTGTTTCCTCTCAACTGCCTCAAAAGGTACACACCTACCAGCCAATTCTACTCTGGCCACGGTTGAGATTTTGTTTGATTTGTGATATTTGGGCTATTGCAGGGGTAGCAGTGAAAACTGATACATCTGGTCCAGTGGTGGGATTCAAAAAATTTTACTACCAATTCTGTGGGCATGGCTTGGTAGGCATGACGTAGCTTGGTGAGTGTGGCTTGGTGGGCATGGCAGGGGAAGGATATTTCAAAATCTCCATTCCCACCCCATTCGAAGGAGAAGGTTACTGCAAAATCCCATTCCCTCCCCACCCTACTAACCTGCTTTCCAGCTCCGTTCTCCTGTTCAGGGCAACAAAAGAAGACCCAGCTGATCAGCTGGGACTCAGGAGGCAGAGAATAGATTGAGATGGGGCGAGTCAGAGGTGGTATTTGCCGGTTCTCCTAACTACTCAAAATTTCTGCTAGTTCTCCAGAACTGGTCAGAACCTGCTGAATACCACCACTGATTTGGTCAAATGAAACTGCTTGAAAGCACAGGAATACTTAGCAGTGGTGGTAGCATAGAAAGAGAAATGCATGTAAATAATAAAGTATATTTATTTATCATTAACTTGTCTCATCTTTTCCTTTTTGCAGTGAGTGCTGGTATGCTTTGTTTTCAACGAGGAGGAAGCTGCTTTCAACCTCCCTGTCCTGTAGGCTTCTACTTTATTGGACAATGGGATTGTAGCAGCACGGAAGTTTGCTGTAAACAGTAAGAAAATCCTTTCCTAATAGAAATGTCACAAATGTAGATTGGGATAATGTGCCTGATATTGTTTGCATTCACAAAGCATTGCAAGGCATTTACAGGAAATGTGTTTTGGAATTCAGAAGGCAAAATAAATGTTAAATCCACTTTTATTAACCTATTATTTTATACATTTTAATAGACAATAATGTCATCTACATCTACTGCCGTGGATATCTTCAACAACTGGCGAATGACCTGACATCACCATGTGCTATCACTTTATCTTTCTTTACATAAATCCAAATTGCTATCTATCAGACTCTAAAAATGCATTAAAGTAAAACTTGGAAATTTTTCCTTGAAATACAGTTAAATGAGCAAATTTAGTTGTGTGATTTTTTTTTAACATGGGCCCGGGGCATTATATTCATGTGATTGCATGGCTCTTTCCGTGTGTGTTTGTGTATGTATGAGTATCTGCGTGCACATAAAGCTTTATTTACATTTCAGTGTAGAAGACATTCTCTATTCTATACTATAAATTCACATATTCTCATTCTTTGCCCATATTTATTTATTCAATATCTCAAGTATTAATCACAGATCACTGAAAAAAACACTTAAAATACCAATAATTAGTAACTTTCAATATTATTGATATTATTCAATGTTATTGATATTATTCAATATTATTGATAGTTACCAATTATTGGTATTTTAAATGTTTTTGTTTGGTTTTTTTGTTTATCTCATCCACCACTGTTATACTTCCAATTATTTCTTCCAATTATGGAAGAAAATCTTCCTTATCTGATGGAACAAGATCAACCTAAAGTTTGTCAGGCTGACCTGAAGCATCTAGCATTATTAATAGGAGCAGAGACAAAATATGACCCTTCTGCACACAATATTGTAAAAAGGACAATATAACTGCATATGAAATCAACCTGGACAGTCAATAGCAGGGCAGATTTGACTGGCCATAGGATCGTTATTAAATATGTGCTGAGAGAAAGCTATTAAAAGTATTCGGAATCCATAGAGAAAGCTAATAAGCTTCTGGTATATTGTTTGCAGCAACAACATCAACAGAGCTTAGTTTATGAAATAATTACAGAAGAGAGTTGGGTTTAAATATTAACTGAATAATAAATGTTTTTCCCTTTTCTATAAGTCTCAGAAAGTCAGCAGAAACTTTACTTTTATTAATCAATTTGTGGGAGATAGCCAAGAATTGAATGGCATCTGAGACCCAGAAATAATACCTGATTTAGTTTAGATTAAATTTTTAAAGCAAGTGATGATTAGCTATCTCTATCCCCAAAAGTTAGTTTGGGGATTAATATTTAATATTTCAACTCCTGCAGTACAGTAGTTTCTTTTTGAGTTGTAATATGGCACTTGTCAGGGTTTTATTTGATCCTTGAACTTTTGGTCAACATTGTAAAGCAGTAGTTAGACCTGAAATGTCTTATTTCAGCATGGTGTGGCTATACATTTTTTATATATGCAATAATATTTTAACAATTTTATGCACTACTCTACTTTCTACCTTACTGTATTTTGTAAGAGAAGTACAGAATTATGAAACACATTCTGCTTTTAAGAATAATTGGGATTTAAAAGTATTGTACAATGACAATTTTAAGGATTTCTCCTGACTTGAAATTTAGGTCACATCAGAGGCAATATTTTAAAATAAATGACATTTTAACAGCTCAATATGGGCCCAAATCTTTAACGACTTCAAAGGCACCTAAGATGCTCTCTTATAAGGCAGAATCAATGAGAAAAATAAAAGCCATAATATAGCATGAACAACTTTAGAACACTGAAGATGTCCCCTAGTCAAGGCAGGAATTCAACCCTTCATGGTGGGTAGGCCTTGATGTTAGGGGTAATCCCAGGGCTGCTTTGTAAACTGATAATTAGAACCCATAAAGTTGTAATCTTAACACCAGTAATTAGATTCAGGAAGGTAGAATCATGAATGAGATTATGATAGGAGAATAACTATCAGAGCCCAACACAAAGCAAAGAGAGAGAATGTCCCACAGAAAAGGAGCTGTGGTAGAAAAAGCTAACTTTCTAGTCTGCATCTGTATCATGCCCATCCTGTTTAATCTAATTGGATAGGTAGAAATTCTTGGAGAAAAGTGATTCCTCATGTACCCTGGTCCCAAGTCATGTAGGGCTTTATAGGTAATCACCAGCATCTTGAATTGCACCTGGAAACATACTGGTAACCAGTGCAGTTCATGCAGGAGTGATTACTGAGTTCTGATTAATGATGAAAATTATCTTGAATGCATTTGGGTCAATATTAAAGGGGAAAAAATGATATTGCCAAAGGTGTATACTATAGGCCACTCAACCAAACAGAGGAAATAGATGAACTTTTTGCCAGCCACCTAACTATGTAGGAAGCACATCACAATAGTAATGGGGGATTTCAACTACCCTGACATCAACTGGGAGACAAACTCTGCACCAAGTGGAAGATCCAACATTCCTAACAAACCTAACAGACAACTTTGTTTCCCAAAAAGTAGAGAAGGGAACAAGGGGATCAGCCATATTGGACTTAATTCTCACTAACAGAGATGAAATGATAGAAGGTGTTGAAACTACAGGAATCTTGGGGGCAAGCAAACATGCAACATTGGAATTCAACATTATGCAAGCACAAGTAGTCGAACAAAGTCAAACTAGAGTCTTGGACTTTAAGAGAGCTAATTTCAATAAACTTAGAGAGATGTTGGGAAAGATTCCATGGATGAGAATCCTCAAGGAGAAAACAATTCAAGAAGCTTGGGAAATTTTGAAAAGTGAGATTATAAAAGCCCAATCTAGCACAATACCAAATGAAGAAGAAAAATAACAGTTCTCAAAAGAAACCAGCATGGCTGCATAAAGAACTCTCTAACAAATTGAAAGACAAAATGGAGAATATTGTTTGTGGCAGCCCCTGCTAAAGGGTTTCACTTTAAGAACAAGAGTTGGCTGATGATAGTTATCATTGTATTTTAATTATATTAATTCCTCAAGGTGCTCTGGCACTTAGCCTGATTTGTAACTCCAGGTTGTAGGTATTGCTGATGAAAAGGAAAGTATTCAGACAATTTTCAATTTTTTAACAACTGATTCTGTGGGCTTAGTTGGTGCTGTGGCTTGGTGGTCATGTGACTGGGTGGGCATGGCCAACTCAACATCACTCATGTCAAGGGGTGCTTTTCCTCACCTGGCCTCTCATGACTATGCAGATGCTGCAATGGTCATAAGTGTGAGAAATGGTCATAAGTCTTTTTTCAGTGCCATTGTAACTTTGAATGGTCACTAAATGAACTGTTGTAAATCAAGGATTACCTGCACAAAAATACAAAAAGCTTCTTTGCTTGCAAAAAGCTGCCCTAAATACCAATCATTAGATTAAAAATACCTGCAAGCCAGAGTTACAAATCAGGCAGGGTGCCAGAGCACCTTGAGGAATGAAAATAGTTAAAATGCAGTGATAACTATCAAGCAGCCAACTCTTGCTCATAAAGTGAAACCCTTTAGCAGAGAGGTCATTTAAGCTCTCCAGAAAGAGCACACACAGGAGAAGTAATCCTTAGATCCATTTGCACCACTTAAAGACACCAGCTGGTCTCACTCACCTCACAAGATATCCTAAGGAAATCATCCAGATTTAAGAAAAGGTCACATGCCCCCCAGAAAGACAGTAAAAAAAATCAGTGCCAAGCTTGCATCCTGCCTCTTGGAAGTATACCCCAAAAGGACAGTGCCAGATACCACTAAAGCAGTGAAGGAAGACCCCCTCCCCAGATAGAAAAATAAACCATGAGGCAGGAAAAAATTAAAACACAATACAAATAATTAAATCACAACAGTAGCTGTTGCTTGTTGAAGCTGAATAGGGAAAAGTATACGATCAATAAACACAGGATTAAACATCACCAAGCACAGAATTAACCTTCACCAAAAACCAGTTTTAAACCAAAACTCAGAAAGGATATGAAAACTCACATTTGAATGTCAATCTTTCTAGCTAGCCAAGAAGCCTTGCTGAATGTCACTCATCTTAGTTCCCTGTCATTAAAAGCTTTTTTCTGACAGCTCTGCTTCATTATTCAATTATTTCTTCAAATTGCTGATTGTCCAGGAAAGTATTTCCTCCCAACAGCAGTGTAAAAATCTTAAAACAACCCTTCCCCTTTAAGAAAGTCAAGCCTCAGAAGCTCCAGAGACAGGAAGTCTAGGCATACTGGCAAGAATGTAATAAGGATGAAAAAACAAAACAAAAGGAGATTGCTTCTAACTACCAGTTCTCCGAACTGCTTAGAAAGTTAACAAGGGGTTCTATAGAACCGGTCAGAACCATGAATCTCATCCCTGATTCAGACACAATGGTTTAGGATTTCACGATGGCTTTGACTCATTGATGTTCAGTATGTATTGCAGGTATTTCTAATCTAACGATTGATATTTAGGCCAACTTTTTGCAAGTGAAGAAGCTTTTTGTATTTTTGTACAGATAATCCTTGATTTACAACAGTTCATTTAGTTTCAGTGGCACTGAAAAAACTGACTTATGACCACTTTTCACACTTGGCTGTTGCAGCATTCCCACAGTCACATGATAAAAATTCAGATGGTTGACAATTGTCTCACATTTATGATGGTTGTAGTCTCCCAGGGTCATATGATCCTCTTTTGCAAACTTCTGACAAGCAAAGTCAATGGGGAGGCCAGATTCACTTAACAGCCATGTTACTAACTTAACCCAAACGCAGTGATTCACTTAACAAATGTGGCAAGAAAGTCATAAAATGGTGTAAAATTCACTATAAATTTCTCACTTAGCAACACAATTTTGGGCTCAATTGTGGTTATAAGTCAAGGAGAGGCGAGGCTGGTTGTGACAAGGACTGGCTGGGAGGGGAGCGGTGAGGCGAGGCTGGGCATGCAAGGAGAAACCAGGCGAGGCAAGGTGCTCCTCGATATGAGTGATGTTGAGTTGGCCATGACCACCCAGTCACATGTTCACCCAACCACGCTTACCCAGCTGGTCATTAGGGCAGAGAACCAGTTGTTAAATTATTTGAATCCTACTACTGTTGCTGCCCACTAAATGTTCCTGCTGGCTTTAGCTGGGCTACTGGCATGACCTTGAATGATCCTGCTGAATTATCTTTTCTCTTTTTTTGCAAAAAGTTTTTTATTTTTTGTTTTTACATACATATCAATGCGTGAACAGTGTTGCACCTGGGTGTCTTACATTTTAATACAATTAAAATAATATTCAACATATTTAACTTTTAATGAGCTTATATAATTTTAATGTTACTACCCATATTTTATTAAATTCAAATTCTCCTTATTTGATTTTCAATATTTCAGTATATTATTTTTATGCTAATCCTTATATTCTAGTATCTTCCTTTTACATCCAATAATATATTAATAATATTATTATATATTTACAATCTTTCACAATTTTATATAGTTCTAACGTTAATGCACAACTTAATGTTCAGTTATAATCTTCCTGTCATAAAATATTTCTATGGTCTTTTTAGAGTTGCCAACAGAAAGGGAGGGAAGAGTAATTTGCAAACTGAAAGTGCATTCCATAAATGTTTTCAAAGATAGTAACCAGTGGTGGGATTCATCTGGTGTTTCTACCAGTTCGGTGACTATATTTTGTGCACGCATGCATGTAAAAAACCTTTAGCTGTGCCTCCTGGACAGTTGAAAAGTGCAGTGTGCAGGTGCACAGCATTTGGAAAGCCTCTTTTTTACTGCTTTTTCAACTTCAGCTCTGCCGTACAAAGCAACTGAGGTTGAAAAAGCAGGAAATAAAGGACAGGTAAGAACCCAGGCGGGTAGGTCGGTGGGCCAAACAGCAGCAAACACAGAACTGGTTCAGTGTCTGCTGCTCTTCAGAGCTACTGGTTCTATAGAGTTGGGCAGAACTGGTAGCATCCTACCTGTGATAGTAACTAGGTGACCAAAGTTTCTGCCATGCAAAATTCTAACTGGAGAGCATGATTGATGACTCTTGGCTATGGCTGTGTCCCATTGGAGAATATGAATTATGATACACCCAGGGGGTAAGGGAAAATCAGGGTTGAGGGTGACAATGAATTATGTATCTCAAAGTCAGCTACACCCAGGCAGTGCCTGACTTTTTAACTCCCAATAAATCTTTTTTTAAGTTTTGGAAGTTTGGCTCAAGACTCATGAATTAAATGGGTTAACTGCTGGAATCCTGACAGCTAGCTAACTCTCATAATTCATCATCATTAATGGGACACCTGATGCCTGGCCTCTTCCATCATTTCTTGACATTTGGAATGAGTGGAGAGAAAGTGAGGCGGCCATGGCAGAAGAGGGATTATCAGAGGAGGACTTGCTCCAAACTACCCAAATGCAAACAGAAGCTAACGATGTAATTACAGCTGAAGTTGAGAAACCTGATCCATTGAAGGGAAGAAAAACAGATGAGTACTGATGGGAAACAAAATTCCCCCAAACTTCAGAAGTTGAGTTCTTCTATCTCAAAAAGGGGGGAAGACCCCTGAACGAGCTGGGAAGCGTGGAATGGATGTGGGACTGGGAAAAAGCCAGTGCCCCAAAGCTCCTGATGGGATCCCTGGGGAGATCCATAGAGCAGCTGAGAGAGGAATTTGACCAGGCTACCATTAGAGATGATGGCCCATCATGCCACCCAAAACAGAGAGGAGTTTCCAGAGAGCCTTCTCAAATGAGGAGAAGCAGGCGAGATTATAGCCCCCTCCTCTACCCAGCAGAAGAAACAAGAGCCCACAGTGGCAACCAGTGCCTTCCCTACACAGCAGGCATCCCCCTCCTCCTGTGTGAACTAGAGCTGGGGAGGAAGGTCAGCCACCACATGCACAGGTTTATATAGTGCAACAGGAAGAGGGCAGAGAAGAGCTCTACAAACTGCCCCGGTTCAGGGGAAAATTTGATGGGGACTCAGACCATCTAGCTCTATTCCTTGATTCAGCTGAAATCTACCTAGAATGCTATGGACACCTCTATCCTCCCCTAGAGCCATGATGAATGTCATTTCGTGGCATTTCCATTATTATTACCAGTAAAAGGAAAGTGGAAAGGTAAGTAACTGAACTTAGGAGAATTTGTCCATTTATGGTGAAATCCTTGTTAGTTACACATTAATTCTTGATTGTTGACTTCCAGGGATTCCTGACCAATAATTCCACTGATATCACATTTCAACAGCAAGATGAAATATCATGATGGAAACTATGAATATTATCAAGTCTAATAACTTTGCAGCACTCATTTTCAAATTCTCTAGTCCTTGAATTCATCTTGAGCTTGAATTTTGTTTGTTAACCAACTGCCTGTTCTAATGTTTGCTTTTAAACTTGGGAATTGTGATTGCTAAATTCCAAGTCAGCTGAGGTCTTCTAATTTATCCATATTTCCACATTTTCACAGCATGTTGCATCAGAGGACATGAGGTTTCCTGGGATCATAGATATCTCACTGTTATTTCTGAACATGAAATCCTTGTTTTGACATATTTTATTTACTGAAAAAAGGCTAGAATAGAGCACTTTTCCACTTGTCTGAACTGAAAAATGACTGTTGCTGCCATCTTTCAGTTGTGTTTATGTGTTTCAATCTGCTAATTCAGCAACGCATTATTCAATTTGGATTTATTAATAACTTGTAATTTGACTGTATGAGTTAATATGCACAGAGGCATATTAACTTGTAGAATCAGAAACGCAAAGAGGGGATGTCTCTACAGTGAGTAAATGCAATATTGAAGATTATTGACAAATTTAAAGTTGATATTGGATATCCTAAGCACACTGTGGACAGCCAAGAAAACAAAACTAGATTGAATAATTACTCAGAGTTTTCATTTGCAGGACAAATGCTCAAATTATCCTATTTAGAAACAATATATGAAAACAGCTCTTTGGAGTAGGTTCTAATTCTGGGGAAGTTAGAAGGAAAGAGGAGAGGAGGACAATCAGCTGAAGATTAGATGGATTCACTTAGATGGCCATGTTGCACAGTTAAAACAGCTAAAGGACCAGGTTAAGCACCATCATGTGAAGGAAAATATATTTGTATGGATTCTAGGAGTAAAAACTGACTTGGTGGCACATAGTCACTAAATCAATCAGGATGATCAGTGTCAAGAAATAAATATGGTCAGATGGCACTGCCTTGTAGTAAAAAAATGTGATGCAAATATGACAAAAGAGAAGAAGTGGTAGCCCCTTCACTCTGGAGAAAGGAATGTGCTGCACATATTAGTTTTAAAATCTTTATTCCAACTCTGTTTTTTCCACAAAGTGTTGAAGTGTGGAAATTGCAATTGCAATCTGTGTCCTTGGGAGATTGCAAATTTCAACGCTATAGAGCAGGGGTGTCAAACTCAATTTCATTAAGCATTGTGGTTGTCTTTCAGGGGCCGCGGGTGATGGGAAATGGCTGGGGTGGTCGCAGCCAACTGGACATGGCCTGGGGTGTGGCCATCTTGATAGAGCTCACAAGGGTAGTGCCTGTGGTGACTGGGCAGAGTTGGGGAGAGAATCCAGGGGTCTCTGGTGGATGGGGCAGGAGGCTTATCCTGTGGGATGAGGTGAGGTAAGGCAGGGGATGGGGCAGCTACAGCCAATGCACCTTCAGCTGCTTTTGATACTGCTCGGTTTCCCATCCGACACCCGCCAGGCTGGTTTGCTCTGGTTGAGGGGATTGCCTTCCACCTTCTCCGTTGTGTCATGGATGGGAATCGACCATCTCCCAAGCTCTACCACTGTCAAAGTAGATTCCAGGCACTGAGCTGCAATGGACAGATGAAAAGCACAGTTTTTGTCTAATGGAGGAAGTGGAGCAGGAAGAAAAAAGTAGGAAAGTAGCTGAGTGAGAAGCACCCTGGGATGGTGTGGGCCAGACTGAAATGACACAGGCTGGCCCCTTACAGTTTCCAGGATGGCCACATGGGCCAGATCTGACCTCATCATTGCCTGGATTCAGCCTGCAGGCCTTGAGTTTGGCACCCCTGCTATAAAGATTTACAGAATTGCTCTATGTTGAGATGACATTGTTGTTCCAAAGTATACACTTCAAGTATACTCAGGCTTCCAGGACAATGCATCAGCACGTTGATTCCCCCCACTTAGAACATAGGTCACCAACTCCGCAGGTAGATCCAAATCCATGGGTATAATCACACTCCCTACACAAGAACACAAGCAATGGTTGGCACACTTCCTATCAAGAAATTACACAGTTCCAGACAACCAGACAATCTGTGGATCATGGGCTTGTAACCACTCCAAACCAACATCACCTGAAAATGAGGTACTGCGGTAACGTTGAACATGGCTTCCTCCATATGCTGCCCAATACACATGCGAAGGGGTTTGGTTGCAGCAACCACAGGTCCCGAACTTATCTACCTATCCAAAATGTAGACGGAATGATATGATATTTTTTGTGGATAACCTGTAGTGAGACTGAGCAAAAGTATACTGTAACACTCTTTCCCATCTTTCTGGACCTACAATTGTGCCTACAATTTCTGGTTTTTGATACTGTTTATCATGACATTTTACTTTTTTCATGAGTTGGGAGTAGAGACTTTATCTTATGACAAGGCAATGCTTTTGTACCCAAAGCTCCCACTTAAATGGCAGATGATAGCTACCATGTCCATCATATCCTTTCCTAGATCAGATGACTTTTTTCATAGTCACTCATGCTTTACATACACAATGGACACTGACTACAATCAGCTTTTTAAAAATTAAGAGAATCATTATAAAATGGTGCCCACTATTTCCAGCCACTAGAGCAAAAGGATATCATTATCAATGTCAACTGTCCATTTGACATTTCCAGAAAAAGATATGCCTGGGACATGATTTATTAGGAGTATAATACTTTAATGAAAATCTACAATGCACAGAAGAAGTAAAACCAGCTCTGATTTCCTGCACAAACACTGGTATGGTTTATTTATCATTTTCCTCTGATCCACCTATAGCCCAAAATGTTCACCAATCTCTTCTGTTCATTTTGTTATGAGAAAACAATTAGCCAAACTCATTGTCCCTGCAAACTTTCAAAGATGCCTCGATTACCTAGATACCAAAACTCCCACCTTAGCATTCAATTCCACAATCTCTTCCCTTTTTTGTCAAGCTATGAGAAAGGGAGAAAATGTAGGTGAAAGGGAGAATCACTCTTAAAAGTCAAGATTATCAAAAACTGCTGAGACATGCTCCACCTCCATACAGCCACTACTACAGGCTGTACAGAGCTAATATTTAATGTCACAGAGAATCAAGTAGAACTAGATGATCAAAACCAAGAAATCCATACATTCCTAAGAACAGCAAAGGGGCAATGTACACATTTCAGTTCAGCAGTGACTGAGAAAGAATTTTTGTCTTCCTCTCCTGGACATGGCAAGTGCTGAGATCTTTGGAAACCACAAATAATTACCATTCACATAAATCTCTTGCTTTTCCAAAGACATTTGCAAAAGCCAAACCACAGGAGTATTTCAAAAAAAGGAAAATATAACAATATTTATGTAAGTTAATATAACTCTTAAAAATAGTTGCAAAATCTCAGTGAGGAAACGTGATGCAATCATTATAGCTCTATAAATAGAGAGTTGTGTGCTATCCCAGAAGTTAGATTTGATCCAGTACCAATTCCAACATGAAGATCTTTTATGTGCTCTTCGCATTCCTTTGCCTTGCATTTAAACCAGGTAAAAAACTAACTTGTTGATAATTTAGAAAGAACTGATAACTTTAAACAAGTATGATAATGTTTGAAAGCAGGATAATCTACAACATATTTCTTGGGTCTATCATTCAATCCAGGGCCAAATTTTGCACAAGTTTAAGGAATTAAATTACATTTTCATCTTTTAGCTAGAAATATCTCAATCATTTGGATCTTTTTTTTTTTTTACTTTAAAATGATATAGTTATGAGGGTTGGAATATGAAAACCTGAACTTCCAAACCTCTGAAAAATATGTCATTGATTTTTCTTTTCAATTAAAACTAGAGATCCAATATGACATATGTGAATCAAGAAGGGACTAGAAAACCAATTTATTGATTCACTATTCTATTTATGTTCTATTTGAGTAAAGAAGAAAAATGTTTATACTATACTATAGTAATCATTGAGTGAATCTATTCATACTTAGTTGGACTTTTAACAAAATATCTAGATGCAGAGAAATTCTCTTTTTTCCACATAGCTATCATTATTTTCTTAATAGAGATAGTGAGCTGTACATATTCCCTCAAGAAAAGCTTGATTCTTGGGGATTAATTGAACAATCCAAAGTACTTCTCTTTCAGAGAAGTTCAAAACTGGTGTATCTTTTGCATTTTCTCTAAAGCTTTTTTGACAGCTGGGATATCCTAGGGAATCACTCATGCAAATCATAACGAGCTTTCATATGTCCGGTTTTTCGAGAACAGAAAAGAGTAACAATGAAAATGTTTTCTACATTAAGCAAAGAGAGAAAAATCCAGAGGAAAATCAGGCCCTGAAGTTCAAAGAAAATTATTCATACTTACCCAATAATTCTCCAGCCAAAATGCCTACTAGAGGCAGCTAATGTAACTCAAGATTATTTTCAACAAGCAAGAATTCATTGTGACATGTGCGGATGCTAAAAAGTACTGGACTAAAATCCACACGTGGTTGGAAAAAATGACAAAAAAGCATATAGATTTGAAACCAGAGATATTTTTATTGGGAATTTTACCTGAAATATATAGTAAAGAACTGAAATACTTGATTGTAAATGTATTAACAGCGGCTAGGATTGTATTTGCTAAAAACTGGAAAAATGAGAAAATACCATCACAGGAGGAAATCATTAAGAAAATATTGGAATGTGCTTAAATGAGTAGATTGACATTTGAAATCAGAGAACAAGATGATAAACAATTTTATAAAATTTGGGATTTATTCTATCAATGGTTAGACAATAAAATATAGTAATGAAATATGTAGATGCTTAGAAAATAATAAATATATAAGGATGTATTCTTTTCTTATTATATAAACAAAATGATTTTAGGATAGATTTGAGATGATAATATGAACTGTCATAATAACAAATTGTAAAATATGATTATTTCGTAAAACATGAATGAATAATAGTATAGACAAATGATTGATTAATAATGATATTAATGTTTTTAATATTTGATTGAAAATATGAGAATATATACAATGTAATTGTAATTGAAGACTACGAAATGGAAGCACAAAACAATTTGTAAACCAACTGGCACACTGTATGTATATATATGGAAGATGGCTTGATGTTTTTGTTTTGTTTGTCTATGTTTGTTTTAAAAACCAATAAAAACAATTTTTTTTTAAAAAAAGAATTCATTGTAATAGTGGGAAGAGGGAGATATCAAAGCAAGGTCTCCTTTGCGATGAAAGAGATTGTTTCCTCTCAACTGCCTGTATAGTCCACACGCCTGGACCAGAGTTGAGACTTGGGTTGATTTGTGATTTATTTGGCTATTGCAAGGGGAGCAGCAGAAATTGATTCATCTGGTCAGATGAAATTGCCTGAAGGCACAGGAATTCTGCAATGGTGGTGGTGTCTTAGTCTGTGATCATATTAAGAGCAACTGCGTTCTTTTCACTGATGATGTTAAGCTATTCAACACCACTGACAATACTGCTACCCTTCAAAAAGACCTAGACTACGGTCAAACAAATGGCAACTTCAAATCTCAACAAATAAATGCTCTGTCTTATATATTGGCAAAAAAAATCAGAAAATAAAATACAAGCTGAATAGTCAATACCTTGTTGATGATCCAAACTCTGTCAAGGACCTTGGAGTACTCATCTCAAATGATCTAAGTGCTAGAGCCCACTGTAATACGTAGCCAAAAAGGCATTAAGAATTGTTAACCTAATCCTGTGTAGCTTTTTCTCTGGTAATATCACACTACTAACTAAAGCATACAAAACATTTGCTAGACCAATACTTGAATACAGCTCATCAGTCTAGAACCCACATTACGTATCTGATATTAACACAGTTGAGAAAGTCCAGAAATATTTCACAAGAAGAGTTCTCCACTCCTCTACTCGTTGCAGAATACCTAATGCCACCAGACTCGAAATTCTAGACCTAGAAAATCTAGAACTACACCGTCTTCGGTCCGATCTAAGTATAGTACATAGAATTATATATTGCAATGTCCTACCTGTCAATGAATACTTCAGTTTCAACCATAATAATACAAGAGCACACAATAAATACAAACTCAAGGTAAACCGCACCAAACTTGATTGCAGGAAATGAGACTTCAGCAACAGAGTGGTCAATGTCTGGAATACTCTACCTGACTCTATGGTTTCTTCCCCAAACCCCAAAAACTTTAACCTTATTCTGTCTACTATTGACCTCACCCCTTTCCTAAGAGGTCTGTAGGGGGCATGCATAAGCACACCAATGTACCTACCATCCCTGTCCTACTGTTTTTTTTCTTATATGTATCCATTTCATGTATTCATAACTATGTTTATACTAATACCTGTTATATTATAATCGCTTGACAAATAAATAGTTAGATAGATAGATAGATAGATAGATAGATAGATAGATAGATAGATAGATAGATAGAGAAATGTATGTAAGTATCAAAGTATTGTTATTCACCATTAACCTGCCTTCTTTTTTCCTTTTCACAGCAAGTGCTGACATAATTTGTTACCAACGAGGAGGACAATGCTTTGATCCCCCCTGTCCTCCCCATTCTTACTTTATTGGATCATGGGATTGTTTCCAACAATTTTGCTGTAAATGGTAAGAAAACCCTTCCCTAATAGCGATGCCACAAATGTATATTGGGACAATTTACCTGATATTGTTTGCTTTCACAAAGCATTGCAAGGTGTTGACATGATCAGGAAAAGAATTTACTGGAAAACTCTGTGCAGAAACAAGGGCAGGAGAGAATATGTTTTGGAGTTCATGGGGCAGAGGAAACATTAAACACACTTTGATCTACCTATTGTCAATCCTCTCATTTCTATTGCACTCCAAACCAATAACACCACCTCCGTCTACTTTCCCTTTCTTCAACAACTGGCCAGTATCCTGACATCACCACCTGCTATCATTTTATCTTCCTTTGTATGAATCCAAATTGCTATCTATCAGACTTTAAAATATTTATGCATTGAAGTAAAATATAGCAATTGTTCCTTGAAATACAGTTAAATAAGCATTGCAGTTGTATGTTTTTTTAAAGGGGCATGGGGCATTATATTCATGTGACTGCATGACTCTATGTGTATGTGTGTTTGTGTGTATATATGCATGCATATATCTCTTTGTTTACATTTCAGTGTGGAAGACATTCTCCACTCTATACTATAAATTCACATAGTTTAATCCTTTCCCCTTGTTTATTTACTGAATATCTCAATTATTAATCACAGATCTCTGGAAAAAAATGCAAATAATAAAATTACCAATATAAGCCTTAGACCAATACCAAAACCAGTATCTAGAATCTAATATTTCATCAATTTCATAGTGCCTCTCTCCCTTAACTAGTATTGGAAGTGGAGGTGATTTTTCTACTGGCCTCATTCTTGAATCTTGAACAGGCTTTAATAAGCTATAATGAAGTACAAGGTGAATCTTTTAAAAACCCTTGGCAATTGCAGTTTTATAGTAATTGTACTGATGACTCTTGTGACAATAAAAGGATCTATATATTTGGGACCACATTTTTTACAAGGAATTTTAAAATTTAAGTATTTTGTGGATAAATATACCTTGCCTCATACTTTAAACTCTTTTTGGTTAACTCTTTTTCTATCTGCTTGCTTCTTTTGAATTTTATATGCTTTTTTCAAAGCTTTGTGTACCCCAACCCATGTGTCCTTCATATTATCCATCCATTCTCTTAATGATGTTGAAGAGATTGGATCTTGTTGGAACTTAGGTATAACTACATATTCAATCTCTGTAGCCAATACTTCTATGTATCACATTATTGTAGGCTACTTCAGTAAATGGTAAACATTCAGTCCAGTTATTCAGTTGATAGTTTACATAACACCTTATATATTGTTCCATTATTGCATTTGTATGTTCTGCCGCTCTATTAGTACACAGACAAAATCCAGAATTAAGACCTTGGGACTATCCTATTGATCATATGAACTTTCTCCAAAATTTGCAGTGAATTGCACCCCTCTGTCTGAAATAATTATTTTGGGGACTCCGTGCAGTCTATAAATGTGCTGTACAAACATCTTAGCTAAGTTTTTAGGTGAACGGAGTTTTGCACAAGCTTGTTTTGAGAATAAGTCAACTACTGTCCATACTACTGTATTCCTAGCACTCTCAGGCAATTTGACAATGAAATCCATTGCTATTTCTTCCCATGGTCTCAAAGGATTAGCCACTGGTTGATTAGCCAGTGTTTTCTCAAGCAATCGCTTCACTGAAATGCAAACTGAGCAACTAATAATATATTCTTTTATATCCCTTTCCATTTTTTGGCCACCAGAATTGTCTTTCCACAAGATGAAGGGATTTAGATCCAAAATGACCAATTGATTTAGCATCATGTGTTCTTTCTAATGCTAATACTAGTGTCCTTTGGCTACTTGGGACATACAGTTTATTCCTTTTCCATGCTATCTCTTGTTTTATCATTAGATCCTCTTTATGGTTGTTAACCAGTTGTTAACATTCCAAGCAGTTTGGAGAACCAGTTGTTAGAAGAAATTACTGGCCTAATCCTGTAAGGAAGGCAGGAAGTGGTGTTGCTTGCAGAAACTGCCTCTCTGTTTAACCCTTATTACGTTCTTGGCAGGACTAGACTTTCTGTCTCAGGAACTTCTCTGGAGTTTTTTCCCACTCCTTTGATGGTACTTTGCTCGTGTTGAGTGACCATTCAAAGTTACAATGGCACTGAAAAAAGTGACTTATGACCATTTTCCACACTTACGACTGTTGCAGCATCCCCACAGTCATGAGAGGCCAGGTGAGGAGATGCGTGCCTTGATGTGAGTGATATTGAATTGGCCATGCCCAGCCAATAACATGACCACCAAGCCACACCTATCAACTTAGCCACGCCCACAGAACCGGTTGTTAAAAAATTTGAATCCCATCCCTGCCTCTCTCCCTCTCCTCCCCTCTCTCCCCCTCTATCTCTCTCCCCCCTTTCTATCTCTCTGTGTCTCTCTGTGTGTGTCCCTCTTCCTATGTTCCCCTCTTTCTGTCTGTATCACTATCTCCCTCTCTCTCTGTGTATCACTGTCTCTCTCTGTGTGTGTATCACTGTGTGTGTCTGTCTTTCTGTGTGTATCACTCTCTCTGTGTGTGTATCACTGTGTGTGTGTGGCTCTCCCTCCCTCCCTCCCTCCCTCCCTCCCCCTCCTCCTTTTATTTCTTCTTTCTGGAAATCTGATCACCAGCCATGGCAGAGGCTTTCCTTTGGGCAACCCTCCCCCCTCCTTCTCTTCTTGCTGTGGCACGGCTGGAAGGGTGCACATGCATGGGGACACCCTCCTCAAGCAAGCAGTAAAGTGCAGCAAAGGCATGTGCAGGGGCAGGTGGGTGCTCGCTTGAGGATCTTAAAGGACACGGCTTCTCTCCTGCACTAAGGCTCCGGCACCCCGCCTCCTGGCTATTCCTTTTATTTCTTCTTTTTTGAAATCCAAACTGGCTGAGGAACAATCGCCAGCCATTGCAGAAGCTTTCCTCTTTGGCTTGGCCAAAGCACAGCAAAGGAGAGCACAGGGCAGGTGGCTGCTCATTTAATGGGGATCTCCCCACAAGTGTGCACCCTCCCAGCCCCTCCAAAGCCAGCCAGCTGGTTGCGAGAGGAGGAGGAGGAGGATGAAGGTCGCCCAAAGAGAAGCCTCTGCCACGACTGTTATAGTTTCTCAGCCAGCTTGGATTTCCAGAAATAAAAAATAAAAAAATAGCCAAGAGGCCTCAAAAAGAGCTTGCTGGCTTGGTCCAGCCACGGCTTTCTGAGAGAGAGAGAAGAGATGCAGAGACAGGTTTGGCAGGGCCCAGCCCCCTTTTCCTGTTGCCCTGAGCTTCTTAAAGTCATGGCTGGGTGGACACTGTAAGCCCATCACTCTTTCCAATGTCCCCTCCTCCCAGATCCAATTCCCACCCCGCCATCCCTAGTATTAGTGAGGCACGTCCAGCACCAACAATTAGCAAGAGTGAGGTGCCAGACAGTCAGCCATTTCTCCATCCCCCACTGTCACCCTTACCTTCTAAGGCCAGGTGAGGGAGGGCAAGGGGTGGGGCCAGCCAGTGATGGGACAGGGAGCCACAGCCAAGGGCCCAAAGAGCTGCATGTGGCTCTTGAGCCACAGGTTGCTGACACCCAGTCTAGACTCTTCTTAAAAACATCCATTAAAAACATTCCAACCATTGTTTCTTGTCCTGCCCTCTGGTGCTTTGGAGAATAATTTGACCTCTTCTTCTCTGTGACAGCCCCTCAAATACTGGAATACTGCTATCATGTCACCCCTAATTCTTCTTTTCTTTAGATTAGCCAAACCCATATTCTGCAGTCATTCTTCATATGTTTTGGTCGCCAGGCCTTTGATCATCTTAATTGATTTTCTCTGAACTTTTTCCAAAGCCTCAACATCGTTTTTGTAGTATGGTGACCAAAATTGGCTGCAGTATTCCAGATGTGCTCTTACTAGGGTTTTATAAAGTGGTATTAATACTTCATGTGATCTTGATTCTATGCCTCTATTTATACAACCCAGGATTGTATTAGCTTTTTTGGTGGCGGCTGCACACTGCTGGCTCATATTCAGGTGATCAAGCACTAGGGTTCCAAGGTCCCACTCACAGTTACTGTTTTTGAGCCAGGTCTCACCTAATCTGTACTTACACCCAGAGGTGGGATTCAGTTTTTTTAACAACCAGTTCTGTGAGCATGGCTTAGTTGGTGGGTGTAGCTTGATGGTCATGTGACTGGGTGGGCATGGCCAACTCAACATCACTCATGTCAAGGGGCTCTTCTCATCACCTGGCCTCTCATGACTGTGTAGATGCTGCAATGGTCATAAGTGTGAAAAATGGTCATAAGTCACTTTTTTCAGTGCCATTGTAACTTTGAATGGTCACTAAATGAACTGTTGTAAGTCAAGGATTACCTGTACAAAAATACAAAAAGCTTCTTTGCTTGCAAACAGCTGTCCTAAATACCAATCCTTAGATTAAAAATACCTGCAAGCCGGAGTTACAAATCAGGCAGGGTGCCAGAAAACCTTGAGGAATGAAAATAGTTAAAATGCAGTGATAACTATCAAGCAGCCAACTCTTGCTCATAAAGTGAAACCCTTTAGCGGAGAGGTCATTTAAGCTCTCCAGAAAGAGCACACCCAGGAGAAGCAATCCTTAGATCCATTTGCACCACTTAAAGACACCAGTGGTCTCACTCACCTCACAAGATATCCTAAGGAAATCATCCAGATTTAAGGAAAGGTCACATGCCCCCCAGAAAGGCAGTAAAAAAAATCAGTGCCAAGTTTGCATCCTGCCTCTTGGAAGTATACCGCAAAAGGACAGTGCCAGAGCAGTGAGGAAGTCCCCCTCCCCAGATAGAAAAAGAAACCACGAGGCAAGAAAAAATTCAAACGCAATGCAAATAATTAAATCACAACAGTAGATGTTGCTTGTTGAAGCTGAATAGGGAAAAGTATACGATCAATAAACACAGGATTAAACTTCACCAGAGGTGGTATTCAACTGGTTTGCACCTATTCGGGAGAACCGGTAGTGGTGATTTGCCATGGGTCTCAGAACTGGTAGCGACCCCTGGCTGGCCACGCCCCCGAACCGGGTCGCCCGCTGGTCCCGGTCACTCTTCTAGCTTTCCCTACCACATGGTGGCCATGGCGCAGCTCAGGCGGATTTCCCAGGGCTGTTACACCATGCGCACTGCATGTGCAACAGCCCTGGGACAACTGCCTGCCTGCCTGCCCTCCCAGAGCACATTTTCTGCCTTCTCCTAGCTGATGCACCTCTCCAAGCCCAGCCCGGCCTGGCCAGCCAGCAGGTGGGTGGGCGGATGTCCCAGGGCTTCTCGCTGCCTTTGTCCCGATATGCCTGCAGCAGCCCCTCAGGCCAGCTGAGCCGGGAGCCACCATTCCCAGGCTTCTACTTTCCCATGCTTGGTCGATGCCTCTTCACCTTGCCTGAAGTGGCTGGTTCTCCTGTCCCTCACCCTCCCCTCCCTCGTCTGGCCGGAGAAGGTAAGGGTGACGGCAGGGGATAGTGAAGCGGCCAGGTCCCTATCTTCCCCTCTCTCTCCCCCACTCTCTGTGTGTGTGTGTGTGTCTCCCTCAAAACCACAGCTGGGCTTTCCTTGGTGCTCTTTGCTATTTTCATTTCTTCTTTTTGGAATCCAGACTGGCTGAACAAGGATCGCCAGCCACGCTGGAAGAATCTCTTTGGGTGACCCATCTCCCCCTCCACTCACAACTGGCAGCTGTGGCAGGGCTGGGAGGATGGCGTGCACACCTGAGGAAGAGAAGGAGGAAGAGGAGAGTCACCCAAAGGGATGCTTCCAGCACGGCTGGCGGTCCTTGTTCAGCCAGTCTTGATTCCAAAAAGAAGAAATGAAAATAGCAAAGAGCACCAAGGAAAGCCCAACTGCGGCTTTGAGGGAGAGAGACACACACAGAGAGACACACAGAGTGGGGGAGAGAGAGGGGAAGATACGGAAGAGCACTTGGCCAGCTGTGGCTTTGAGAGAGAGAGGGGAAAAGAGGGAAAGAGAGAAAAAGAGGGAATGAGAGAGGAAGGGAGAAAGATAAGATAGAAAAGATAGAGAAAAGAGAAAGATAGAAAAAAGAGGTCCGGGGGCATTTGTACAAAGTGCCGCAGCTGGTGATCCTTGTTCAGCCAGTCTTGATTCCAAAAAGAAGAGATGAAAAGTTAACAAGGGGTTCTAAAGAACTGGATAGAACCGGTAGAACCCCACCCCTGCTTACACCTTTGATTTTTCCTGCCTAAATGTAAAACTTTGCTTTTCTCACATTGGATAGGGCCAATTGTTCAAGTTTGTCAAAATCTTTTTTTAGAATAGAATAGAATTCTCTATTGGCCAAGTGTGATTGGACACATAAGGAATTTGTCTTGGTGCATATGCTCAGTGTACATAGAATAAAAGATATATTTGTCAAGAGTCAAGAATCGTAAGTTACAACACTTAATATCGTCATAGGGTACAGATCTTCCTGTTGTGGCGCTGCAGCAGTGTGGGGAGAGAAGAGAGAGCTCTGCTCTCTCATCCCCAATATGCACACTTGGAGGCCCAGGAGAGGGGTGCATAGACCCTGGAGGGGAAGACAAAGGTGTGGGGAAGCCCGAGAAGTAGGTTGATGGTAGCGACGGTCGGCAGTTTTGAGGGAGACCTCATTTACTCCAGTGTGTGAGAGATCGGTCATCTCGATGGCAGACCGAAGCCATGGTGCTTTCACACAACGAGGAAGATACCAGAGTGTGAGCAGCATTTTGGATAGATAGTGGAGAAGGCAGAAAATGAAAGTCGGGGAGAGGAAACAGCAGAGGAGAGATGGCAGAACTGTGAGTCTTAAAATAGAATACGAAAGTCCGATCAGAAAATGGTGATCCAGCAGTGAAAGCAAGGAACTTTTAAGATAGAGAACTGGAGCCAATTTATTTGAGGATGGAAGATTGACTGATGCTTTGGATTTGTTCTGATTAACTTGGAGCTGATTAAGACAGAGGGTTCAGAGATTTGGAATTTAACTTGATGGATTTGTGATTTCAAAACGAAGAAGAAAGGTGAAAGGAAGAGATAGAACTGGACTTAGAAATAGAATGGAAGTGACCATTTGAGACTGCAAAGAGAGAAGAGAAGCTGATGCTATAGACTGTGACTAAACAGAATGTGAATAGAAAATAATTGAACAATAACTGAGTTATACCCAAGAAACAATTAATGAAATAACATCTTGATTAAGGTTTGGTTGAATTTATTAAGCATTTAAAAACTTAAATGATATGAAATTGTGAAAAGATTAATAAATTGTAATATGGATGATTATTGATTGATTGATTATTACTATCTAATTAATTCTATATCTTTATCTTTATATTTATCACTTGCTTAAAATAAATTAAATTCTAGTGTTAAGGATAAATAATATAGTTGATACAATACAATACAATAATATGATATAGCTGAATAAGAATAACCTATTGTATCTATACTTTGCCCTATTTTATCTTCTTTTTTCTTTCCTTCTTTTTACTTATAATATTTTCTTCTCCCCCTTTTCCTCTTATCTTCTTTTATTGGTGAGCTTCCTAACCCTAACTTTAATATAAGATAGAATTAGTCCTGAATAATATAGATATATAACATAACAGGCTAGATCTGTGGAAAGATACATATTAAGGGGAGTTATTGAATAGAATTGATAATGAAGATAAGACTAAAAAGTGAATGATAAAGTGGGAAGAAATTTATAATAACATTAAGAATATGACCAGCATTACAATGATGACTTCGAAAGGGAAAAAACTGGTTTCAGGCTCATCAATGTCCATTGCTTCTCTCCAGCAAGCCAAAAAACAATAGAAGGAATGTTGAATATAGAAAAAACAAGCAATACTGCTAATATGCAAATGATGCAAGCAACATTGTCAGCCATCCAAGAAACTATGCTTAAAATGCAGGAGACAATGGCAAATAAACATACAGATTTAAAGACAGAAATGGGAGAAATGAAGGGTAATATCCAAAAACTGGATGAGAAGATGGGAATGATTCAACAGACAATGGAGAAGAACAAACAAAAAATAAAGAATATAGAAATCAAAGCTGAACAAACTGATAAGAGATTGGAAGGGATGGACAGAAAAGTAACAGAGATTAATAGAGACTTGGAAGATTCGATAATTCACCTCAAAATGGAATGTGCAGCATTTTATCTGAGGTTCCAGAATGTACCTGAATCTAAGGATGAAGATCTAGGAAACATAATGTAGCAACTAATAGCAGAAGCATTGCAGAAGGATCAACAAGAGATCGTAAAAGAACTAGACAAGGTCTTTCGAATCCACACAAATTACGTGAGATGAAATAAGTTGCCAAGGGAGGTCCATATTAGGTTTGCCAGAAAAAATGTAAGAGACATTGTTTATAGAATTACAAAGGATAAGCCGATGGTGTACAAAGAAAAAGAGATTATGACCCTAAGACAGATCCCAAGGTGAGTGAGAGAGTTAAGGACAGATTATAGATCTCTGGCAATACTTCTGAACAAACAAAATATCTGGTTCTGATGGCTGGTGCCAGAAGAAATGGTGGTGACATGGCAAGAAAGAAGAGTAAAAATTGATAACATCAAAAAGGCGCAAGAATTCTATGACCACCTAGTAGAAATGGAACAGGAAGGGAGCAGCAAAGAAGAGTTGGAAAGTAAGAGTCAAAAGGATCAACAGGAAGTTTGGCAACAAGGAATACAGGAGATGGACCAAGAAGAAAAAGGTAGAGAAGAGAACATCCAAGAAGAGAGGGACTAAGAACAAGACCACTAAGAGAAGCAAGAACCAACAGAAGATTTAGGTAGACCTATAATTGATAATGGATGAAGAAATCAAAATACTTTCAATAAACATCAATGGATTGAACTCCCAGATTAAGAGAAAACAAATATTGACCAAATTAACAAAACAAAATGTTGACATAATATAACTACAGGAGGTACATATCCAAAATCAACACAGAAAATACCTAGCATATCCCAAATTAGGCGTACTTTTTACAGCATTGGCAGACCAAAAGAAAAGGGAGAGGGTAGCAATTTATGTTAAAAAGGGGATAAATGCAAAACAAGTATATACAAATGAAGAAGACAGAATTTTAATGATACGAATAAAAATATATCAAAACCAATCACTACTGGTGGGGATTTATACCCCCAATGATAACCAAAAGGAGTTCTACAAAAGATTACATGATAAAATAATTCGTGTAGGTGAAGAAAATATTACTTTAATAGGGGATTTTAATGCCATTGTAGAAGTAGAAAAGGTTTATGTTAGTATGGAAGAAATTAGGAAGAAAAAAAGAGAATACTACCAAAAACTTTCTATGATCTAAAGAAAGAAATTAATCTGGAAGATATTTGGTGGAAGAGGAACCTAAATGAGAAGAATTACACATTTTACTCCAGTCCACAAAAATTGTGGTCCAGAATCAATATGGGTGGGTGAATGGGGAAATTGAGAAAGATATCACTGCAGTAGAAATAATGCCCAATATATGGGCTGACCATAATCCGGTGAAAATTACTTGGAGTGGACAAAAGAAAAGAAAAAGGAGATGGATATTAAACCCACAAATTATAAAAGAAAAAGAATACAGTCAGAGAATGTTTTATAGATGGTATTTAGCACCAACAAGATTGGCAAGAATTTATCCCAACACAAGTCCAAAATGCTGAAAATGTAAGAAGATTGACGGTACATTTTATCATATGTGGTGGCTATGCTCCAAGACTAGGACATTTTGGATTCAAATTAAAAACTGGCTATAAGAGATTACTGGTTATTAGATTGAGCTCAGACTGGAAACCTTCCTTTTAGGAATTATTAAAGATAGAATACCAAAAGAAATAAAATATCTATTGTTACACATCACAACAGCCACCAGAATAGCCTTTGCACAGGTATGGAAAACTCCCAATATTCCTAAAGAAGAACTGATATTACAAAAAGTAACAGAAAGCACTGAAATAAATATGTTAACATTGAAATTGAAAGAAAGAGGTGATTCTGAATATTTCCTAATCTGGAACAAATGGTATGACTGGTTAGTAAACAGAACAAAAAAATAAGACAAGAAACTTAACTATAAGAAGCCTTAAGAATATAAAATTGTAAATTTGTAAACTGTATAAGAATATAGAATAATGATTATAGTTAAAGTTATTAACTAATAGTTGATAAATATAAATAACAATGTATTAAGATATTCATGATAAGAACATGTATAGATGTCAAGAATGTTGTTGAAACTATGATGTTTTATGTTGAAAATTAGAAACTTAATAAAAACATATTAAAAATAGTCATAGGGTACAATAAGCAATCAAATCATACTTTTCAATAAAAATCATTAGGATAGAAGCAACAAGGTTAAAGTCATAAGTGGGAGGAGATGGGTGAAAGGAAGGATGGGAGGATTAATAGTAATAGTAATGCAGACTTAGTAAATAGTTAGACAGTGTTGAGGGAATTATTTGTTTAGCAGAGTGATGGTGTTCGAGGAAAGACTGTTCTTGTGTCTAGTTGTTCTGGTGTGCAGTGCTCTATAGCATTGTTTTGAGGTAGGAGTTAAAACAGTTTATGTCCAGGATGTGAGGGGTCTGTAAATATTTTCACAGCCCTCTTTTTGACTCCTGCAGTATACAGGTCTTCAATGGTTGGTAGTAATTGTTTTTTTCTGCAGTCCTAATTACTCTCTGGAGTCTGTGTCTGTCTTGTTGGGTTGCAGAACCAAACCAGACAGTTATAGAAGTCCAGACGACAGACTCAATAATTCCTCTGTAGAACTGTATCAGCAGCTCCTTGGGCAGTTTGAGCTTTCTGAATTGGCACAGAAAGAACATTCTTTGTGCTTTTTTGATGACATTTTTGATGTTAGGTGTCCATTTTAGGCTTTGTGATATGATAGAACCTAGAAATTTGAAGATGTTGATACTGTGTTGTCTAGTATTGTAAAAGTTGATAGTACAGGAACTTCTGGTTTGTCAGCTTTGCTAGCGGCAGGGATTCGCGATACTGCGCGATCCCTGCGGCGCTAGCCGTTTTGGTGCCTCCGATCCACACGGGTTTGGAGGCTAAGGCTGCCCTGCAGGGGTGGCTGAAGACAGGGGGATCCGGAGAGGGGTTTGGGGGTGTTGCAGACCCCCTCCCTGGCCGGCAAAACCCCCTTTTCTCAAGACGGTGCAGCGGCGGTCCGCAATGGCCGCCACAAAGAAGCCGGCAGCTGGGTAAGAATGTGCAGGAGGAAGAGGAGAAAGTTTTTTTAAAGTGAAAGTTTTTCTTGGCTGACCCAGGACTTTAAGACATATTTAACATCCTGAAAATTATGGCTTTCTGAATGATACTTTCCAGAAGAGAACTATAAGCGGCAATTTTGAGGTGCTGAAAGGAAAGTTTACTCTCCTTCCCTATGGAATCAACAAATGGATATTGAGAAACTTGTCTTTTTATAGAAAGTTAAAATTTGCTTTCTGTGATAAGTGGGAAGGGAGAGGACAATATATATATATATATATATATATATATATATATATATATATATATATATATATATATATATATATATATATATATATATATGTTGTGACTACGGGAGTTTTTGAAACTGGTTGCTGTAAATCTCAGAGTTCTTATCTTGCTCCCGGACCTTCAGGATTAATTAAGAAAACTTTACCAGAGCTGTGGGATGTTTCAATCAGGTTTTATTCAGGAAGCTAACTCATCCTCAGGACATGATGTGACTATGGGAGTTTTTGAAACTGTTTGCTTTAAATCTCAGAGTTCTTGTCTTGCTCCCGGACCTTCAGGATTAATTAGTAAAACTAACCGGAGTTGTGGGGAGGTTTCAATCAGGGTTTACTGGGGAAGCGGACACACCCCCAGGACATAAAAGGAAGTGTGTCAGCCCTCAAGTTTTGTTCGGGTCAATTTGTTACAAACTGTTACCAACTCTGTTACAAACTGTGAAAACTGGGAACCTGTTATGACTGTCATACTTGTCGTCTTAACATTCTGTTAAACTGTGAGTTTTTGGAAGAGGCGTTATTTGCTTGTGTAGAAGAGAACTTCAAAGGTATTTTGCTATCTGGTCTGGCCGACAGTCTCTGGGAGAACTGCTAACGATAATTTATTGTCGGAATGAATTTTGGCTCTTTCTGTTGTTACTGTGAGAGTCATTCTGCTAAGTCTGTTATCTCGTGATCCTGTTATCTGGTCATCTTGTGAATATATTATTCTGGGAGAACTGCTAATGAAGGAATGAAATAAACTTCAGAGGTGTTTTTGCTATCTGGTCTGGCTTTAAAATACAGATTTGGTCATTTTTTTGATTGATATTACCCCAGGAAGAGAAAGTGAGAACTTTGTTTTGGCTTGGACTGAGTGGTGACTTTGGGATTTTGGGACTGTTCTAACTTTTGAAACATCTTGGTTGTTGTAAGAAGAAAGAGGGAAAAAAAGAAAAGAAAATATTTATAATGGCTTTTTCCGTTGAGGAACTGAGAAAAGAATATGAACAAACAAAAAGAGAGGGCAAGGATGCTGTAAAGGAAGCTTTTCTCTTTTTAGAAATGGCGCTTGCTATTTATCAACAAACACAACAACAGATGGAGGCAGCAACAGAAGAAGAAGAAGAAGAAGAAGAAGAAGAAGAAGAAGAAGAAGAAGAAGAAGAAGAAGAAGAAGAAGAAGAAGAAGAAGAAGAAGAAGAAGAAGAAGAAGAAGAAGAAGAAGAAGAAGAAGAAGAAGAAGCCATCTTTGATGAATCTCAAAATTTAATTAAGAAAGAGAGGAGAAAGAGAGGAAGGAAAATGAAGGACTTAAGACTTAAAAAAACATCCAAGAAAGAGAAAAATAAGATGCAAAATCAATATAATGCTAGAAAACAAAAGAAAAAAGGAACACAACAGAGAAGGGAAGCTAACAAGGCAGAGGCTAGGAGAAGGGGGGGTAGAAAGGCCTGGTGGGAGAAGAAAGAAAGGGAAAAGGTGGAGAAAAGCCACAAAGCTTTGAAACCAGATGGGAAAAGAGGAATTTTTTTTAGGGACAAAGGGTAATGTATAATTTGTTTAAAAAAAAAGATTCTGCAAGGTACATAAGATGGTATTGTAGCATTTGTATTAGAAATAGAAAATTAGAATGGTTTAAGAGTTAATAAGAGATTAAAATATTGAAATGTTTAGTAATGTATTTAATCATTTTGGATTTATTATTTTTCTTTTTAAAAAATTAGTAGATAGAATGTACCAAGCAGAATCAGATTGGGTATTAGGTGTTATTTTAAATGTTAATTTAGGGGGATGATAGAAAGGCATCATACTCTGATTAGTGATTTCAGGAAAAACTCTTTTTTCTTTTTACTATAGGGAATGAGACAAATGGATAATAAAGAATGGACAAAGGATACAAATATAATGACTTAAATTAAAATGAATTAAATAAGATAGAATTAAGAAGAGTGAAATGTATGGAGAAGCTAATTTAGAAGATATAGAATGGTAAATAAAATAGGTAATGGCATGTAAGATGAGCATGAATATAATTGAAGTCCATGTAGAGAGAGGTTTCTGGGGCCAAGTTACTTTCCTAAAATATCTTTTATATTTTTGTGTTTTGTGTGTTTATGTATGTGGGAGAATTAATAAAACCTTGCAGGAATATAGAATGAGAATAATGGTAACCAAGTCAGAGAGAAATAGATGATAATTATAAATTGGATAAATATAGAGAAAAATAATAATAGTGAAATTGGATAAGAGTAAAGAGTAATAAAGAGAAATTGGATAAGAAATATTTGTATGCTCATATGGAAATGGTCTAAAATAGAATTATATTGTATAAAATAATGTTTTATTTGACTTGTAAAATTTATAATGGAAAGAGGTTCATGTATTAATGGTTAATGATGGTTTGTTTGTCTTTAAAATTAATAAAATTTGTTTAAAAAAAAAAGAGTTGATAGTACAGGAGGGTTTCTCCTGAAGTCTACCACCATTTCTACAGTTTTGAGTGTGTTCAGTTCCAGATTGTTCTGGTCACACCACGAGGCAAGTTGTACCATCTTCCATCTGTATGCGGATTCATTGTTGTCTCCAATGAGACCAATCACTGTTATATAATCTGCAAATTTCAGTATTTTAACAGATGGATCGTTTGAGATGCAGTCATTGGTATATAGGGAGAAGTGGAGAAAGCACACAGCCTTGGGGGGGCCCTGTGTTAATTGTACAAGTATCAGATATGATTCTACCTTCACCTGCTGCTTCCTGTCTGTTAGTCCCATTTCTGGAGTTGGATCAGTCTGACAACTTTTCCAGGAATCCATCTCCTTGAGCTGAGTGCCTAGCCTTCATGCCATCTCTGCGGCTTCAATGGCTTGTACCATGTCTTCAGGAGGATTCCGATTGCAACATTGTATTCTTAGAGTGAGACATGCATTTCTAGCTATAGTTTGACAATTTAAAGCAGGGGTCTGCAACCTTAAACACTCAAAGAGCCATTTAGACCCATTTCCCACAGAAAATGGTGGGAGCCACAAAATCTGGGTGGATGTGGCCAACTCAACTTCACTCCCACCCAGTCATATGACCCACCCAGCCATGCCTACCCAGGATTTTTGGCTCTCGGTGTTTTCTGTGGGAAATAGGTCTCTCTCTCTCTCCCCCTCCCTCCCTCCCTCCCTCCCTCCCTTTCATTTCTGTTTTTCTCTCATTTTCCTCTGCCTTTCCCTCTCTCTTCTTCTTCTTTCTTTCTTCCTTTTCTTTCTCTCCCCTTTCTCTCTCTTATTTCCCCCTCTCTTTTCCCTCTCTCTCATTCTCTCCCTCCATCTCTCTCTTATTTTTCTCTCCCTGTCTCTCTCTCTCATTTGTTTCTGTTTTTCCTCTCTCATTCTATCTCTCCATCATTTTCTCATTTCTTTCTCTCTCTCTCTTCCCTACCCTACCCCCTCTCTCTGTCTCTGTCTCCCTCTGTGTGTGTGTGTGTGTGTGTGTGTGTGTGTTCTTTCTCTCTTGGAAAGCTGAGGCTGGGCCAACCTGGCAAGCTCTCCTTGGAGGACTTTGCTACTCCTTTTCTTTCTTTTTGGCAACTTTTGGAAATCCAAGCTGGCTGAGGAGAGAGTATGAGCCACGGATGACCCTCCTCCTCCTCATGAGACCCCCTGGCCAGCTGTTTCAGGGCCAGGAGGGCACACATGAGTGGGCATACTTTCCTCAAGTGAATGGAGCAGTGCTGCTGCCACCATTGATTGAAAAGTGTTCTCCAGGCATCTTTAAACCTCACATGGGGGACTTTCATCACAATGCTTTTCAATGCTTTTCAACACCGGCAGCAGCACTTCTCAGCTGGAGGAGTAAAGAAGCTCAGGGCAGCGGGAAAAGGGGGTTGGCCTCATCGAACCTCACACACCCATCCCTGGCAGTCAAGCTTGGAGAAAGCCCAGTCAACCCACCCGCTCCTTCACTGCACTTTGGCCGAATCCAAGCAGTCACTTGAGAAGGGTATCCCCGCTCATGTGTGCCCTCCCACAACAGCTGGCCAGGGGATTGTGTGAGAAGAAGGAGGATCATCTTTGGTGAAGCTGCCACTGCAGCTCTTGCTCGCTCCTCAGCTGTGGAATTGTCCCCCTTTCTATTGTATCCTCCTTCCCATCCCGCCAACCCTCATTATATTAGCAAGTTTGGCGTCAGCCACGGCCAGTTGGGCCAGTGTCTTGGGGTGGAGAGAGGTCATGCAACCAGGTTGGCAGAGAGCTACAGGAGAGGGGTCAAAGAACCACATGTGGCTCAGGAGCTACAGATTGCTGACACCCAGTTTAGAGAAGAAAAACAGAGGTGGTGTCTTTTTACTTTTAGTGCCTTGTGTGTTCTTTTCTTTTGCTTCTCTCTTCCTTGGGGGTTCTCTAATTAGGGGTTAATGGGGGGGTTTCCTTTGGGGAAGTTGTGTCTTTTCTTACACTATCAAATTTTGCTACAAGGAGATTTTGAAATATCCTGTCTTGAATGGATTTGTGCTGATTGTGTTCGCCTGAAAGTCTGGCTACCACTTTCAATATGCTAATTATTTTTAAACACCGGTAGCTATTTGTGGCTAGTTTCTTGTTACAGTGTTTTCTTTAGGTGGCTGGCTGGAATATGGAATGACCCTCAGGCAGTTTTTTCTTATTGGCTTGGCTTTTCTGAGGTTTTTATCTTATGGCTGATATTTTACTTTGGAAAATGGGGGTTTATTTGATTTTCCCCCAGTCCTCGTAAGGGTTGGGGTTAAGATTAGGATTAGGGTTGAATATGGATTAATGTATTTCAGCTTTAATAGTTTAAACCACCCCCCCTTGCTAATCAGGTCCATAATTTATGTGTCAACCTGCAAAACGACTTCAGCTGAAACCATACTTCTGCTTTGTTTCTTGGTTGCCATTCAAGGAGGGGAGGGGGAACTTAGGAGTGTGGTACCTCACCTGGCAAACCATAACATCTACCAGCCGGCATGTGAGAACCAAAGTCATGTCAATGGATACTTGTCAAAGCCGGTTGGGAATCTGGGACTGGACTGATTGGCCCATATGACCTGAGAGACCTAGGGTGGTAGGAAAATCTTATTCTTTTAACTATCCCTATGCATAGAAATAATTTAGAGGTAGCTTTACCTTTCCAAGTGCTGATATGATGTACCCAATAAAGGGTTTCTTGAACCTGAACAAAGTCTCAGAGTCCTGACTTCCTGGACTTCAATTTTTGGAACAACAACATTATGAACTTTTACATCTCTATTTGCTAAAATACTATATATCATTAAAAATATTACAAATATCAAAAAAAAAATTATCAATTACCCAATTTGACTTACCATCTATCTACTGTAAAACAGGTAATAAGTAATCCCAACAACTAGCTAAACTTCAAAGCCCAATGTTAACAATCTATTATTTTATTTAACTCCCAAAATGTTCTCAAATGTCTTTTAAACTACCATAATCCCACTACAATCATTCTCAGATCCATTTAGGATCAAATATTCTGGATTGTGTCTTGATAATAAAACTTTTTCTCAAAATTGTAACCATGTTCTTTACAAATCTCACTTCCCAAAGTCATATGTCTCAATTGAGACTATCCCTGCAGCACTTTTTATCAATCAGAACAGAGCTGGAAGAAACCTTGGAGGTCTTCTAGTCCAACCCCATGCTCAAGCAGGAGATCCTATACCATTTCAGACAAGTGACTGCCCAGTCTTTTCTTTAAAAGCTTAAAAAATTAAGCACTGATAACTTCTGATGGCAAGCTGTTCTACTAGTTAATTGTTCTCACTGTTGGAAAATTTCTCCTTATTTCTAGGTTGAATCTCTCCTTGATTTCATTTCATCCTTTTTTTGTTGTCCTGCCCTCTGATGCTTTGGAAAATAAGTTGACCCCCTCCTCTTTCTGGCAGCTCCTCAAATACTAGAATACTGCTATCATGTCCCCTTAGTCCTTCTTTTCTCTAGACTAGCCAAACACAAATCCTGCAGCCCTTAATCATCTTAGTTGCTTTTCTTTGAGCAACTTTATCCAAACTCTCAACATCTTTTTTTTTTAATTTGGTGGCCAAAATTGTATGCAATATTCCTAGTGTGGCCTTATTAAGACTTAATAAGGTGGTTACTAATATTTCATGTGATTTTGATTCTATGCCTCTGTTATACAAACAAGGATTGCATTTGCTTTTTTGGTCCCTGCTGCACAGTGCACATATTCAAGTGATCATCTACTAGGACTCCAAGGCTCTGCTCATAATTACTATTTTTGAGCCAGTTTTTGCCTAATTTGTACTTCTACCTTTGGTTTTTCCTATCTACATTAAAACCTTGCTTTTCTCCACATTCAATTTCATTTTGTTAGATAGGGCCCGTTGTTCAAGTCTGTCAAGATCTTTTTGGATCCTGATCTTGCCTTCTGGGGGTGTTGGCTATTCCTGCCAGGTTAGTGTCATCTACAATTTTGATGAGTTTCTCTTCTATTCTCTCATCTAAGTCATTTATGAAGATATTGAAGAGTACTGGGCCTAAGACAGAACATTGTGGTATCCCACTGTTTACTTCCCTCCTTGTAGATGTAGTACCATTAAGAACTACTCATTGTGTATGGTTTTCAGCCAGTTAAAAATCCATCTGGTGGTGATGCTCTCTATCCCATAGTTTTCTAGCTTACCAAGTAGTAGGTTGTGGTCAACTTTGTTAAATGTTTTACTGAAATCTAAGTATTCCATGGCTATAGCATTTTGCTGGTCTTTGTCAAAGAATGAAATAAGATTGGTTTGGCATGATCTGTTTTTAACAAACCTGTGTTGCTTTCTAGTTATAACTTTATTTGTTTATAGATGTTCATAGATCTGTTTTATTGTTGTTGTTGTTGTTGTTGTTGTTGTTGTCTTTTCCAGTATCTTTCCAGGTATTGATGTTAGCCTGCTATTCTATAGGTTGGGCTATAGGTTGGGCTATAGTTTCTTTTTGTGTGAAGACTGATGCAAAGAATGAGTTAAGCAGTTCTGCTTTCTTTCTGATGCCTGTTACTTCATTGCCATCTTCTCTCTTAAGTATACCTACTGTTTCCTTGTCTTTTTTCCTTGTTATTTATATGTTGAAAAAACTTTTTAAAATTATCCTTGACTTTTGTTGCAAGTCTTTTTCAATTCTGAGCCTTTGCTTTCCTGACTTCATCTTTGCAGATTTGGGCTATCTGCTAATACTCTGTCTTAGTTATGTGTCCCTCTTTCGATTTTTGTACTTCTTTTTGTCTTTCAATTTATCAGAGAGATCTTTATGCAACCATGCTGGTTTCTTCTTGGATTTCTTGTTTTTTTCCCCAGTGCTATTGTGTTGGATTGGACTTTTTATCATATTTTTTTAATTTCCCATGCTTTGTGAGTTGTTTTTCCCTTTAGGATTTTTATCCATTGAATTTTTCTTATGCTTTCTCTGAGTTTGTTAAAATCAATTCTTTTAAAGTTTAAGCCACAAGCTGGATTATATTCTATTGCTTGTGTTTGCATTATGTTGAATTCCAATGTGATGTGGTCACTCTCACCCAAGGTTCTGGCAACTTCAACTCCCTCTTCTCTATAAGTAAGAATTAGGTCCAATATAGCTTTTGATCAAGTTCCCTCCTCTACCTTTTGGATGAGAAAGTTGTCAGCTAAATTGGTTAAGAATTTGTTTGATCTCCCACTTGCTACAAGTTTGTCTCCCAGTTAATATCAGGGAAGTTAAAGTGTCTCATTACTATTGTGGTGTGTTTCCTACAAACATTTGTAAATAGATTAGCAAAGAGTTGATCTATTTCTTCTGCTTGGTTAGGTAGTCAGTAGTATATGACTATAGCAATGTCATTTCCCCCCCTTTTATATTGATCCATTCTAGGAGGTTTTCATCCTTGGTTGTGTATTTCTGTAGAGATGTAACTATCTTTTATGTAATGCAACTCTACTGGCTCTTTTGTTAGGTCTATTTATTAGGCAAGATAATGCCCCATCGATGGTTTCAGTGGCTTCTTGTGATGTTTCGGCAGAATCTCATCTGCCATCAGAAGCCTGATGATAGCAGATGAGATTCTGCCGAAACGTCGCTACAACTTTAAAAGCACAACTACTATGACGTGGGAAAATACCCGAACAAAGCTGAATGCCATACATGTAAGTACCCGCGAAAACTTAAAAATATCTATCTATCTATCTATCTATCTATCTATCTATCTATCTATCTATCTATATCTATATATATATCTATATATATATATATATATGGATCTTTGGTTATTCGGGTTTTCTCCCGCGTAAGATTGGAAGTATCTAGGCAACGTTTCGATGAAGTCTCATTCATCATCTTCAGGCTTCTGTCTTCAGCTCTGTGCTTCTCAGAGTGATGTGAGCTTGCAGCTGCTTCTTCCTTTTAACTGCTAGTGGGGGTGTGACTTGATTGGGTGGGGGCTTGGCTGTGTTCTGATTGGGTGGGGGTGTGTTCTCATTGGTTGGGGGTTTGGCTGTGTTCTGATTGGTTGGGGGGTTGGCCATGTTCTGATTGGCTGGAGGTGTGTTCTGTTCAGGTGGGGGCTTGGTTGTGCTCAGGTTGGTCTTAGTTACTGGGGGATTTGAGCTGGTGAGCTGTGATCTTGCTGTTTGGCTTCGAGTTCATGGTCATGCTGCATCTTCATGGTGGGGGTCAGTTCGCTTCATGTATGGCTCAGAGGGATTTGAAGTGGGTAGTGATGCAGCTGCAGTGCGGCTTCTGGTCTGTGGTCGTGTCTCATCTTCTGTGTGGGTGTGAGTCTGCTTTTTACGTGGAAGTGTGTGTGTGTTGTGACTGGGAGGTTTGAGCCTGCTGTGCGCTTTGAGTCTGATGTGTCAGAAGACACAGGTTCGAGTGATGAGGAGGGTTTGGCATTGGGATTTGAGCCTGCTTTAATGGGAGATGCAGACGTGAGCCAGGAGGATGAGGAAGTGTCAGAATCACCATCCTCTCCAGAACCTTCCTCGTCAATTATGCCTCAGGTGTCAGCAGATGATCGACAGAACATGCCGGAGTCCTTGGGTGATGATCAAGCCGATGAATGTTGGGTTGATGTAAGGACTAGACGTAGGCTGAGATGTCAAGCACAAATTGAAAGGAAACGTCAAATCAGGGACTGAGTAGAGAGACTGACACGCCCCTTCAAGGAATATAAGGAGGCGTGTTAGCTTGGAATCCCCATTCAGGTCAAACTTTGTTAATTATGTTCGCAGTTCCTTTTTTTAAATGATAGATGAAATAAATTTAAAAGATTTATGGAGAGAAAGAAATGCTAAAACCAAACAATATACTTTTTATTCAAATAGACACTTATCATGGTCCAGAATAGATATGATTTGGATCTCAACAGAACTAATATCCAACATTCAAGAAACAAACATTGAAACAAGTACTTGGGCAGACCATAATCCAATGACAATTAAATGGAAAGGACAAAAAAGAAGATCGAGATGGACCCTAAATAATACCATTTTAAAGGAAAAAGACTTTACACAATGGATGGAGAAAGAATTGGCCTTTTTCTTTAGAGAAAATAAAAAAGAAGATACTTCAATTCAGAATGTCTGGGACACAATGAAGGCATATGCTAGAGGCTTGATAATAGACTATATAAGGAAAAAGAACATTAGGAAAAGGCAAGCCACTAAAGTTTTAGAAGATGAGCATAAAAGACTTGAATAAGAACTACAGAAAATACCACAGAAAAAAGACATTAAACTAAAATTGGACATAGTTAAACATAAAATGGGTCAAATAGAGAAAGAAGAATTGGCACAGAAAATTAGAAGTGCTAAACAGAAGTACTTTGAAGATGCAAATAAACCAGGTAGATGGTTAGCATACAAATTGAGAAAGGAGAAAGAATCAAGGAAAATATTGCAGTTAATAGATGATCAAGGCCAAGTTTGCTATGGCAATAAAGAGAAAAAGGAAATTATTCAAGACTTCTATGGGCAATTATATAAGCAAGAGAATATTGATGAGGAAAGAGTCAAACAATACCTACAGAATGCTAATCTACCTAAGATACCTAAAGAGTCTGAAAAAATGTTAGAAAGTAATATAACAATGATGGAATTAACTGAAGCATTTAAGAAGCAAAATAATGGAAAAGCACCAGGTCCAGATGGGCTTCTGGCAGAGTTTTATAATACACTACAAGAATTGCTGAGCCTTCCATTGCTAGAAGTCATGAACGAAGTTATGTCAAAGAAGATACCTAAAACATGGTCAGAAGCCTATATTACACTTATTCCAAAAAAAGAGATGGATCCATTGCAAATTAAGAAGTATAGACCTATTTCTTTACTCAATGCAGACTATAAAATTTTTGCTTCAATTTTGGCAGAAAGACTTAAAAATACTTAAATAACTTTATTCATCCAGATCAAAATGGATTTCTGCCAAAGAGATAAATCAAAGACAATATGACAGTAATTCTGGACACTTTGGAATATTATGAGGCACATCCCGAAAAGCAAATGGCTTTGATATTCTTAGATGCCCAAAAGGCATTTGATAATGTGAATTGGAGATTCATGTTATTATTATTGGAACAGATGGGTTTTGCCAGAAAATTTATTCAAGCAATAGAAGCCATATACCATAAGGAAACGGCAAAGGTAATGATAGAGGGAGAATTTACAGATTCTATCAATGTAAGAAAAGGTACAAGACAAGGATGCCCACTATCACCTTTCCTATTTGTATTAACTTTGGAAGTGTTGAATAGAAATATTAGAGATGATAAAAGTATAAAAGGAATGAAAATCAAAAAGGAAGAATTTAAATTGCAAGCCTTTAAGGATGATTTGGTCTTTATTTTGGAAGACCCTTTAGAAACAGCTCCAAAATTATTGGAAAAGATAGAGACATATGGTGAGGTGGCTGGTTTGAAAATAAACAAAGATAAAACAAAGATTTTGACAAAGAATATGCTACTAAGACAAAGAGAAGAACTGGCAGACCTATTGAATATTCAAGTAACGAATAAGGTTAAGTATTTGGGGATACATTTGACACCAAGATGCAGTACATTAAAAGAGAATAATTACATTAAACTTAAACAGCAGATAGCGCTAGATTTGATGAAATGGGAAAATCTACAATTGTCATTAATAAGGAGAATCTCAACAATCAAGATGAATATCCTACCCAGAATTTTATATCTGTTTCAAATAATACCAATTAGGCTTGGAAAAGACTATTTTGAAGAATTAAATAAAATTGTGTTGAAGTATATATGTCAAGGCAAGAAAGCGAGAATAAAGTTAAAACTTTTACAAGATGCTAGAATTAGAGGAGGATTTGGTTTGCCTAATTGGGAGTTGTACTATCAAGCTGCAAATTTGATGTGGGTTAAGGAGTGGATAACATTAAGAAAGACTAGATTGTTGACACTAGAAGGACATGATTTGTTGTTGGGCTGGCATGCTTTTCTATGGTATAAGGGAACTAAAACACAGGGTTATTTTAGAAGACATCATATACGGGAGTCTTTGTGGTTAAATTGGGAGAAGATTAAAAGACAATGTTATTTGAAAATCCCAGTTTGGTTATTGAAGCATTTTCCTATCCTATAATATACAAGAAGGAACAAACAGTTAGATATGGGGAAATATTGGATGAAAAGGGTGAACTTAAATCTATGCAAAAATTAGAGGAACAAGGTATAAAGATGAATTGGTTTTCATATGTGCAAATACATTCAAGGTATGATGAAGACTTTAAAACAGGTTTCTATGATAAATTGACTGATTTAGATAAGATCTTGACAGGTACTGATGAAAAGGTGATTAAAAACTATATGGTTATTTATTGGAAATTAAACTAGAGGAAGAACAAGTTAAAGAAACTATGATTGCTTGGGGGAAGAATTTTGGATATGGGATTGATCTAGAGAAATGGCAAAAATTGTGGTCTCAAAATTATAAAATGACAATGTCAACAGCTTATAAAGAAAACTTGTATAAGATGTTTTACAGGTGGCATTTCCCCCCGACAAGAATAGCAAGAATGTTCAAGAATAAATCTGAAAAATGTTGGAAATGTCATCAGATACCTGGCTCATATTACCATATGTGGTGGACTTGTGAGGATGCTAGAAAATATTGGACTAAAATTATTGTTTCTCTTATTCTTTTATTTTTCTTATATGTACCCATTTCATGTATTCACAACTATGTATACATTTATACTTATTATCTTGTAAACAATTGGCAAATCAAATAAATAAAATAAAATAAATAAATAAATAAAAATAAATAAAATAAATAAAATTCACATGTGGCTGGAAAAAATGACAAAGAAACACATAGACTTGAAACCAGAGATTTTTTGGGGGGGAATTTTACCTGATACATATAGTAAAGATTTGAAATACCTGATTGTAAATGTATTAACAGCAGCTAGGATTGTATTTGCTAAAAATTGGAAAAATGAGAAAATACCATTGTAGGAGGAAACCATTATTGGAATGTGCTGAAATGAGTAGATTGACATTTGAAATTAGAGAACAAGAGGATAAACAATTCTATAAAATTTAGGACCTTTTCTATCAATGGTTAGATAATAAAATACAATGATAGAATATGTAGAATTCTAGAAAATAATGAATATATTAAGATATATTTCTTTTTTTGATATCATATTCATAAAATGTTTTTAGGATAGATTTGGTAGGACTATATGAATTGTTATAAAATAAACTAAGTAAATTATAGTTATCTCACAAAGTATGAATGAATAAAATTATAGTCAAATGATTGTTTAATAGTGATACTAGGGTACTTAATCTTTGATTGATAATATGAGTTATCATGCAATGTAACTGTAATTGAGACTATGAAATGGATGCACATAAAATTGGTAAACCAACCGACACACTGCTTGTATATTTATGAAAGAAAGCTGGATGTTTTTATCTTTTGTTTGTTTTTGTTTGTCTTTAAAAACCAATAAAATTGTTTTTTTAAAAAAAAAGAAAAAAAGAAGTTACAATAATAATCATTACATCTTTTCATTTGGATTCCGCAGCATATTTCCCCCCCTTAATTTTTAATAAAAGTTATCAGTATCTATATTACCCTATTTTCTAAATATTTTTAATTGCAGAAATATTCTTATTACCCCTTGTTACCCTGCAGAATCCCATTATCTCTGAAAAAAACAATTTCTTTTCAACGTTTTACTATTTCCATATTTCTTTATTTCATGCACCTGTTTCTTACTGCTTCTCCTCCTGCTCTTTTCCCCATATCTTTTCTCATTCCAGTTTATATCCCTCTCTTTCTTAATATCTTCCTTTCCCCTTTTCTGCTGGGTCTTTCTGTCTTTCCCAACTTCACAGGTATTCCCTCTTTTAATTGCCTTCTTAAATTTCAACTTTTTAATCTTCCTTCTTTCCCTACTTCTTTGTAGTATTCTTTGTATTAATTTTCTATTTAAAATGTCTTCTCCTTGAATTGACTCCTCCTCCTCTGAAGCTCTTTCTTCTTGTTCTTCAATCGCCATTTCCATTTTTTCTAACACAGAGCAAAGTTATTAGCCTCCTTCCTGTAGTAATTCTCTCATATTTTTAAGTTCCATTTTTAATTCCCGAAGAGATATCATCATTACACACTCTTATATTTTCTTCTTCCTTTCCTGGTTTGAAGCCCTGCTTAGCTGTCAAAAATATTTTCTTTTTTTCCCCCTGTCCCTTTGTAATTTCACTGCTCACTTTTCTTTTCTTAAAAATTCCATGTTACCTTAATCCCAGAGTACTTTTGTTTAGTTGTACTGCCCAGTTGTCCTGGTTCAGATGTTATCCACCTCTTTCTTCCCTCCTACACAAATCTTAATCCAGCTGAATCCTCCTCTTCGGGGTGGCCATTTTAAACCACTGCTGCAATCGTCTTCGGGGGGAAAAAGACCAAGCCCAGGGGGGGAAATGCAGCTCCCCTCCACCTGGCCTGCGGCTTCCCCTTACTCCGCCACCCCTCTAAGGCAGCTTCAGCCCCTAATCATAATAATTGGGGCTCTCCAACGAAAGAGCAAAGACCATAGCCGCAGAGAGTCGCGATCTATGGTCCGTCAGCGAGGAGGCTCCCTTTCATTCATCAATTTTGTCCTCTTTCTATTGGTTCTTCAATGAAAAAAATCATATCATCCGCAAACGCTTGCAAGTTATATTCTTCTTTCTTACCCTTTAATCCTTTTATGTCTGGGTTCTGTCTAATTCGTGTTAATAATGCTTCCAGTGATAATATGAAGAGCAGGGATGAGAGTGGGCAGCCCTGTCTGACTCCTTTTTCTATTTTTATTGGGCGGATATATTTCCCGTTTATTATAATATTCGCCTGTTGTGTATCATAAATGGTTGTTATAATATTTTCAAATTTGGTGCCTAAATTCATATTATAAATTTTTTGGATTAAAAATTGCCAATTTAAATTATCGAAGGCCTTCTCTGCATCTAAAAACATAAGTGCAATCTATATAGGTCTATAGTTTTTAACTTGCTGCGGGTCTGTGTCTTCCTTCGGTATAATTGTAATATATGCTTCTGATAATGTTTTGGGTATTCTCTTCTTTGACATAACTTTATTCATGACTTCTAATAGTTGAAGATTCAGTATTTCTTGGAAAGTTTTGTAAAATTCTGCTGGCAATCCATCTGGACCTGGTGCTTTTCCAGCATTCTGTTTTTTTAAGGCTTCTGTTAATTCCATCATCGTTATGTTCCTTCTAACATTGTTTCAATGTCTTTGGGTATCTGGGGTAACTTTGCTTTCTGTAAATATTTCTTAACTTTTTCTTCTTGAATATTCTCTTGATAATACAGTTTTCCATAATAATCTTGTATAATTTTTTTTTTCCTCATTTCCATAGCAAACATGTCCTTCTTCATCTATTAATTGACTAATCCTTCTTGATTCTCTTTCCTTTCTTAATTTATAGGCTAACCATCTGCCTGGTTTGTTTGCATCTTCAAAGTAATTCTGTTTAGCATTTTTAATTTTTTGTGCTAATTACTCTTTTTCCATTAGTCCCATTTTATGTTTAGTTATGTCCATTTTAATTTTAATGTCTTTTTTTTGCGGAAACTTCTGTAATTCTTTTTCCAGTCTCTTATAGTCATCTTCCAGTATTTTGAAAGTCTATTTCTGTTTTATATTTCTTTTCCTTGTATAATCTATTATAAAGCCTCTTGTGTAGGCCTTCATCATGTCCCAGAGATTCTGTACAGATGTATCCTCTTTTTTATTTTCTTTAAAAAAGAAAACCAATTCTTTCTCCATTTTCTATTTAAAGTCTTTTTCCTTCAATATTGTATTATTTAAGGTGCATCTAGATATCCTCTTTTGTCCTTTCCAAATAACTGTCATTGGGTTATGGTCTATTTCAATTTCTTGTATATTAAAAAGTAGTTCTGCTGATATCCATATCATATCTATTCTAGATCATGATGCATGTCTGTTTGAATAGAAAGTATATTGCTTTATTTTCCACATTTCTCTCTCTCTGTGTATCTTTTAAGTTTATTTCCTCTATCATTTGAAAGAAAGATTTTGGTAATATTTTTCTTGCTTTCTTTGTAGATTTCTGTGTTTTATAGTCCAACTGATCATTAATTATTCCATTAAGGTCTCCCATCATACAAATATTAACATAGTCCAGTTCAATTATTTTCATATGTAATTTCCTGTAGAATTCTTCTTGGTTATCATTTGGAGCATTAATTGCTATTAAAAGTGTTTTTACATTATTATCCATTATTTCCACCATCAAAATCCTTCCATCATCATCTGTGTACATTGGTTCTGCCAGAATTGTATCTCTAATACATAACACCACACCTCTTTTTTTACATTGTGTCAATGACGTGAATAATTTCCCTAATTTATTTTTTGTTTCAATATATATTCATGTTGTTTTTTAATATGCACTTCTTATAGGCAGATTATATCAAACTTTAATTTCTCTAATTTATGAAATACTTTTCTTCTCTTAGTAACTAAATTAAGTCCATTTATGTTAATCATAATCAATTTTCTTTCATCCATATTAGGCTTTGTAGGAGGGTTTTGTTGCTCTAGTAGAACTTAGTTCTCATTGTTCTCTGGATACACTACCTACTGCACCTTCTTCTTTTTCTTTTTCAATTACTGCTGTACACTGCTCTTGAAATTCGATTAGCAACTCTTCTTTTCTTGTGTCTTCCTCCTTTTCTCTAAGATATTCTAAATAGAATAGCTCCACTTTTTCAACTGTGTCAATTCTGTGTCTTTGTTCCTGCCAGGTGAACAAGAGAACTTCTGGTATCAACCATCTGTAATTTGCTCCTCTTTTAAGTAACTCTTTAGTCAAAAATAAGTATTCTCTTCTCATCTCTCTTACTCTTCTTGCTCCATTCAAAATCCAAGAAAGAAATACTTAGACTCCTTTAATCAGAGAAAAGATATCTTTTACTGGAAATCAAGTGGTAGCAACAAAAGAATTCTGAATCTGAGAAAATGGGCACGTAAATCACATATACAAAGTAATGGCAACCCCCAATAGTTCAATTGGCTCATCCAATTAAAAGTTGTGTATGTCATCATGTGGGCATCTCCAGGTGGTGATGAGGCTTCTGTCCGTTGACCTTGACATGGTTTGATAAAGAGTTGCAGCTGCGCATAGCATAGGATAGAAACCTAAGCAAGAATGTATCCCCCCCCCCAGCTTATACATTTCTGGTTTGTAACACCTCCAGCTCACTTCCCATAACCATTCCACCCTCCTCCCCCCATTACTTATGACAGCCGAAAGATGCAAAGCAAAGGGAGAAAATCTTGAAGGCTGACATTGGAGAAAATCTTGAAGGCTGACACCTGTTTCAGCACCACAATTTCTTTATCTTTGTACTTTAATTTTTTCTCTCTTGCCACCTGCAGTATCTGTGTTTTAATAGTTTTCTTAGTAAATCTGATGTGAACTTCTCTTGGTAACTTATTTCTCATTGCATATCTTGTATAGACATGGAACACTTCATCCATCCCATCCATCATTTTCTCTTTGGTTATCTCTAATGCTTCTGCCAGTATTTCTATCATTATTCAGCAAGGTTTTCACCCTTTTTTTCTTCTACATTTTGAAATCTCAAATAGAATTCTTATATATCAATTTCCCATCCTAATGGTCTACTCCTGCCCTTTTCAACTTCACTCAATCGAGTATCAATATCTCCGATTTTCTTATCTCTTTGTATATCTTGTTCTTCAATTTTCTTAAATCTGTCCTCATATTTCATCATCATCTGTTGGATATTCTCTACTTTCTCAACTGTCTTTTCAGTTCTTTGCTCAATATTCTCTATTCTCTTTTCAATCTTTTGGATTCCTTGCATAATCCTTCCTTTTGAAATCTTTTTGCAATGTCACTTCCTTCTCTTTCTCCTGTTGTAACATCATCTGTATTGATCATTGTCCTCCAGATGGTGAAGGGGAAGCTATTGGCATTGAAGAAGCTGGGGCTGCTGTCTTTCTGCTCATCTTGTAATACTTAGCAATAAAAAAAGGAAAAAAGAAAACAAAAGCAAGAAGCTGCCACTCCAAAAAAATAAAAAAGGAGTTGAAAAGATCTTTAGGCACTTGTATACCTTAATCCAATTGGTTCCAGTAATATGCAAAAAGAAAAGGAGGAAAATGTGAAAAAGGGGACAGGTAAAAGAGTAGAAAAGATTTTTTTTTAAAAAAAAAAGGGATAAAGGGAAAGAAGAAAAACAATTAAAAAATAATAGTCTATTTATTTCCCTTAATAAAAAAAGGAAGCAAAGAGAAAAACATAGTTCCTGGGTTAAAAGGCTAAAATCCAAACATAAAAATCCAGCTAGAGCGGAAGTAAAAAAAAAAAAAAAGGGAATAGCAAGCAATTCTACCAAAAAGCAAACCACTGCCACTAAATGTCCAAGGCTCTTTAGTAAATCAAATCAGACTTTTCAGTTCCAGTATTTTCAAGTCACTTCAATTTTCTTTCTTTCAACTTCAACTCCAGACTCCGGTTATGTATAGTTTCATAGATGAGCACCTGTATAAACAAACCTGTATAAACATGCTCATCCCACTATCTTTTTCAGTAAAAAGTTCAGAGTCCTTGAATGTAACACCAATACACAAACAAGAGAGAAAAGAAAACAATATATCCAAGCCTCTAGATGGCAGTGCTACTTATTTTCCTTCACTTTCACTTCGCCTCATATATCCAAAGCCAGGAACAGATTAAAAAAAAGTATTATTTTTAAAAAAGGGAAATAAATAAATCTCAAATCAGAAAGACGAGTCTTAATCAAAACAGACTTTCAAGAAAATTGTTAAAGAAAATAAAAAATTAAAAAAGACCAGTCCAGTTTAAAATTGAGAAGCTTTGCCAATTTCCAAGTTCCAATAAAAAGGGGGGGGGGGAACCCCTCAGTTTAACTAGCTTAATATTGCCGCTTGACCTCTTTTCTCTTCACTTTTGATTTCACTTTAAGTCTTTTAGGGTGTTCTCTCCAAAAAATAGTAAGTAAAAAATCATCTCACCAAACTGACACACTTTCTTCTGATCTCTTCCATTCTGGAGCTGTCCCAGCTTCAGCAGCTTAAATGGCTGCCTCTCTGCCACCAGCAAAAAGGGCTTCTCCTGATCTACCAGGGACTTTGTGGTGTCCCTGGGATCAGCAGGACACGCCCTTATCGATCACCATTTCTATGGGATGGTTTAGGTCTGGTGGGACTGTCCAACAGTGGAGATATCGACGGTGATCTTGGAGCATCAAGATCACGCGTTGTACCACCGCAATACCAGCTCCACCCTCCCAGTGGTTTCTTATTCTTGAAAATGATCAAATGTTATTGAAGGATTTGAGATTAAAGTTGAAAGATCCTAAAATTATATCTAGTGTATAGGATTCTCCAAAGAATGTACTTGAAGGATGAATATAATATTTTCTACATTGTTTGTGTAAAAAATAATTAAGGATTCATTTGACCCATTTCATTGTAAGTTCTATAATCTTTTGTCACTTTTGGGGAATAACATTTTCATAGATAATGAGGAGATTTATCAGAACAGATTGCTGTATTTTTCAGTCTATAAGACTCTTGGGGATTATGTGAACAGCCCAATGTAGTTCTCTTGAAAAGCAGTAAAGAAGTGCAAGTCAATTCTACTCAGAGCCAGGGCTGAGCAGGGGGAACAAGCAGAAATTGATTCCTATGGTCAGATGAAACTGCCTGAAGAAATAGTTCTTCTGCATTGGTGGTGGTGTTTTGGAAGAGGAAATGTAAGTAAACATTGAAGTACCTTTCATCATCATTCACCTGTTTCCTCTTTTCCTTTTCACAGGCAATGCACTGATGTGTGTACTATTGAAGGAGGAACCTGCTTTCATCACTGTCCTGCTGACTATTATTCCATAGGAAAAATGGATTGTCGTCATCATAAAGTGTGCTGTAGACCGGATAAATCCAAATCAACTGCACAGCCAACCAATACCACAATGGATCCTCAATCAACTCATGCAAGCCCCACCCCCACCACAAGTTCACCTCCGAATGGCACTGATCTAACCTCCCCATCACAAGAACCATCACACGCCTCTCACTGATGACTCACACTTGACCCTTCACAAAATCCTCACTTGACACACCCACACCTGAAGCCCTTATAAACAGAAGACCATTGACACCAACATCCCCTAAACACAGTGGTAGGTTGCTGGATGGTTGGCGAGGTTCGGGCAAACCCCTTGCTGTGATCTCTGGCTGGGCCCATCCACCCACCCTTGTTCTATGCTTTCCCTAAATAACTAACTTTTTTCCCCAGCCAGGATGCCCAGGTGAGTTCTGCACCACCTTGCTGTACTCACCGGAGCTGCCTGAATCAATTAGCTGCCTGTTTGAAGCTGTATTGCAGCCCCAAAGCGGTATGTGCACATTCACGACCAGCAAACTCCTTGTCAACAAAAGTGCAGCCCACCTTTGCCTAAACTCTGCTGAAGATATTATTGAACCTGGTAATGAAATGTTCATAAACCAATCCACAAGCTTGGACAATGAACCTTCACCCTCACAGCAAGAAAATCCTTCCCTAATAGAGATGCCACAAATACAAATTGGGATAATTTGTCTGAATTAACAAACATTTCAAGGCAATGGCATGAAAAGGAAAAGAGTTTCCAGGGGAAATCTATGATGAAGGAAGTTCTGGTTTTGCAGTTCAGGGGATAGAATAAATATTGAACACACATTGATTGTGTATATTGTTTTATCTCATTTCTTTAGGTATCCAATAAAATAATATGAGTTCCATTTGCTAGCCGGATATCTTCAAGATGTGGCCAATGACCTGACATCACCACCTACTTTATCTTGTTTTGTATAAATCCAAATCACTATCTATGAAACTGTAAAACATTTATGCATTGAAGTAAAATTTGGCATTTTGTCCTTGAAATACAGCTAAATGGGCATTGCAGTTATTATGTGACTTCTTTAAGAGGGGTTTGGAGCACTATAATCATTAGACTGCATGAATGTCTATATGTGTATGTGTGTGTACTTTCACGTATATTTTTGTTTAAATTTCGGTGTGGAAATCTTTCCCCACTTTTCAAGCCCATGTTATGTCATATAGTGTCATTATTCCCCTTTATTTATTTGCTGAATATCCGGGCTATTACTCATAGACCACAGGAAAAAACCATTTAAAATACAAATAATAAAGTAATTACCACAATGTAAGCCTTTGTTTTTTAAAAATTAGTCTAAGGCTTACATTGGTATTTACTTTATTGTATAACTGCTGCTCTACAACACCTCACCAATCATATGGAATAAAATCTTCTTTATTTGATGGAAGAAAGTCAGGCTAAAATTCCTCAGGCTGAGCTGAATCATGAGAGAAGAGACAAAAGAAGAGCCTTCTACAGATATTTTTGTAAAAATGACAATCAAACATAAGATGACAGATGAACTCAACCTGAACCCTCACTATGAGGTCAGGTTTGACTGGTCATAGGAACCTCATTAAATATGTGCTAAAGAAACCTGTTAAGAGTATTGAGATTCCATGGAAAAAGCCAATAAATTTCTGGTACATTGTTTGAAGCAAAAACATCAACAGGCTGAAAACAGCCTCCCCTGGGCTCTGGAGGCCCCCCAGAAGCTGGAACAGGTCCATTTCCAGACTTCTGGTACTTCTGGTACTTCTGGGAGGGCTGTTTTTGCCTTCCCAAGGGTCTGGAGGCCTCCACCGGGCTTCTGGGAGAGCGAAAATGATGTCCCCCAGGCTCTGGAGGCCCTCTGTAAGCCAGAAAAAAGCCATGTTTCTCGAGTTCCAGAAGGCCCATTTTCCCCCCTCCCAGAACTGACCCTGAACTTACCTGCATTGAAAATGGGCTGCATGGAGACAACTGGGAATGGTGGGGTGGGCAGGACCAGCTGGTCAGTTAAAATACCAGTTCAGTGAACCAGATGCAAACTTAATATCCGGTTTGCCTGAACCAGTCCAAATTGGTAGAATTCCACCCTTGGCAATTTTCCTAGCTCCTAGACTTTTGGAAGCACATCATAAATATTTTATGAATGGCAAATGGCCATCATTGTATTATGAATATGTATATAAGGTATTTTAAAAGTCAGATAAGGATCCCAATGTTTGTGCTAATTACAGACCTATTTCATTAATTCAAATGTATATGAATATCTTAATTACTACATAATAGAGACTACTACACACATAGGCATACTACATACATACATATATACGTACAAACATACACAGTACATAGATAGGCTCAAAATCCAGATTACTCTCAACAGACTTGAATGTACTTAGGCAAGCAAAAAATTACAGATTAAGTGAAACCTGATTCAGTAGCAGTAACTGTGAGAAGGATATTTAAGTGGATAACCACTTAAATATGCAGCAGCAGCCAGAAAAGCCAATGTAATCCTAGATTGCATTAATAGAGGGTTAGAATCAAGATTACATGAAGTGCTAGTATCACTTTATAAAGCCGTAGTAACACCATATTTAGAATACTGCATCCACTTTTGTTCATCACATTATAAAAAGAGGTGTTGAGACTCTGGAAAGAGTGCCGAACAGAGAAACAAAGGAGGCTAATATCAGGTAGCCTGCTGCTTGCTGCCATAGAAAATTGGGGAGGTGTCAGTGGAGAATTTTTCATTTCAGTTTTGCAACTATGGCCTGGGTTTCACCTATGTCTCTCCAAGGCCATTTGTGCTAGCTGTGGTATGCATTTCCGTTAGCTCTGGTATGCAGTGGCCTCTGGTTGCCTACCTACAAGCGGGTAGGATTGTACAGTTTATTTCAAGTTGCTGTTTTCCTGTGCTTTGCCTCAGAGCTTGCCTGGAACTTCTTGCTTTCAGTTTTATTCCTAGTAAAAATACTTTTCTCTAAATCTATGAAGCCAAGGATATGAAGAATGATTGCAGAAATTGGGTATGTCTAGTCTAGTGAAAAGTAGGAACAGAGGATGACATGATAGCAGAGTTCCAATATCTAAGGGACTGACAGAAAGAAGAGAGGGTTAATCTATTTTCCAAAGCACCAGAAGGCAAGATAAAAAATGGATGGGAGCTAATCAAAGAGATAAACAATCTAGAAGGAGAAATGAAATGTCCTAACGGTGAGAAAAATTAAGTGGAATGGCCTGCCTTGAGAAGATGTGGATGTTCTATCATTAGTAGTCTTGAAACAGATCCTAAGGAGAGTAAGGGACCTTTGAAAACAATATCATTTTTTTTACTACAATGTTGATTAAATACAATGTAAATTTTAGAAGGCTAATACCTGAAGGAATATTAGTTACTTGGCAGGAAAAAAGACAAAGATTGCACTCATTGGACAAAGCAATGTAATTTTATGATCATCACTTTAACATGGAAGAGGAATAGAAAATGAGAGGAAAAATAGTGCATAAAGGCCAAGACACGTCGATGGTAGAAGAAAAACATTCACAGCAAGACGAAAGTAAAATGGAGAAAAAAGAATGAGCAGAACGAGAAGGAGCAAGAGCAAAGGAACATAGAGAAATAAGAGCAACTAGGAGCATAAGACCTATATATAAGTAAAGCAATGCAAGAAGAAAAAATAATGCTATCAGTTAATATAAACTGAATTCCCCTATGAAAAGAAAAAACTATTTACAAAACTTACAAAGATTAAGATTAGACATAATACCACTTCAAGAATTAAAAAAAAACCACCACAATAAATTATTGGAGTACCCTAAATTGGGAAAACTATTTTACTCACTATCGCAACAAAAAAGAAGAGGAGTGGCATTATATATTTAAAAAAAAAACAATAGGTGCCAATCAAATTTTCAAAGATAAAGAAGGGAGAAATTTGATGGTGGAAGTGACCTTAAACCAAAAACAGATAGTCTTCTCAATTGAATCAATTCTGTGTCTCTGTTCTTGCCATGTAAACATTAGTCCTTCTGGAATCAACCATCTATAATTCACCTCCTTTTTCAATAGCATTTTAGTCAAAAATCGATATTCTCTTCTCTTCTCATCTCTCTCACTCTTCTAGGTATTTGTTTTAAAACCACAATCTCCTTGTCTTTGTATTTCAACGTCTTCTCTCTTGCCACTTGTAATATTTGTGTTTTAATGGATTTTTTGGTAAATCTGATGTGAACTTCTCTTGGTAAGTTGTTTCTCATCGCATATCTTGTAAAGACTCGATATACCTCATCTACTCCATCCATCATCTTTTCCTCTGTTATTTCCAAAGCTTCAGCCAGAATTTCTATCATTATTGCAGCCAAATTTTGTCCTTTTTCTTCCTCTATATTTTGAAATCTAAGATAGAATTCTGACCTATCCATCTCCCACTTCAGCATCCCACTTTTATCTTGTTCAACCACTGTTAATCTGCTATCAATATTTCCAATCTTCTCCTCTCTTTGTTTATCTTCTTCAATTTTTTGGAATCTCTTGTCATACTTCGCCATCATTTGTTGGATATTTTCAATTTTTTCATTGGTCTTCCCTGTTCTTTGTTCAATGTTCTCTATTCTTTGTTCAATATTCTCTGTTCTCTTTTCAATGGTGTCTGATTTTATCTTGAGATCTTGGATTCCTTGCATAATCATCTGCAGGGTCACTTTTTCTTGTTCTTTATCTTGCTTTAACATTGTCTGAATTAAACATTGTCCTCCAGATGGTGAGGAGGCAGAAGTAGAGGTAGAGATGCCACAAGGTATGAGTTTCCTACTCATTTTGAACGATTCAAGACCTTCAAATTCTTTTAGACTTTAATCCAATTAGTAAAGTAGCCAATTATAATCCAAAGTGGGAAATAAAAATAGTAGAGAGTAAAAAGCCCAATGATAGTAAAGGAAGAAGGAAAAGAAAAAATTCTTCAGGTTCTTCTGGACCTTAATCCAATTATGAAATAGTCAATTATAATCCACAATAAAGGATAAAAATAAGAAGAAGGAAAAAGCCCAAAAATAATAAGAAAAAAATAAGAAAAAGGTTTCTTCAGGTTCTTCACACCTTAATCCAATTGAAAGATCTCAATAATAAAAAGAAACCAAAATAAACCAAAACATGGATGGAAGAAGCAAAAATCCCAATGAAAAAAAAGAAAAGGGAAAAATTCTGAGGCTTTCCCTTTAAAATAAAAAGCGAAAATAAAAATATTGCAAAAATAAAAGTTTACAGTAGAGCTGGTAAGGAGGAGTAGCACAACTAAAATAAAATAGAAGAAAACACACTGCACTTTATTCAATTATCCAAGGCTCTTATTATGACTCTCTTCTCCACAAACTTCAAAGCCAAGCTTCAAGAGTTAGATTGTTGATAGAAGTCCAGAAGAACACCTGTAATAATATTCTCCCGCACTCTTCCCTCTATCTTATCAAGTTGCAATGTCCTTGAGAAGGAGTCTTTCACAGTTCTCTCCACTTCAAATAAAATATTTTCAAGCGTCTAGTTGGCAGTGTTACAAAGTTTCTTTGTTCTCACTTTCCCCCTACTTTCCCAGAAAAACGTAATTGAGGTTAAAAAAAAAAAAGTATATACATATATATATATATATATAAAGAAAAGTAACTAAAGGGAGCTTCTAATCTAAAAAATTGAAAAATCAAAAAGGAGAAGAGAAAAAAAGAATATATATAAAGGAAAATTCAGTCCAGTTAACTGCTAAGTCGCAATAAAGTCCAGTAAAAAAAGTAAAGAAATAAAAAGCCAAGCCTCACTTTGACGTCTCCCTTTAAAAATCGCCGCTTATTCAATTTTGTCAGAAATCTTACAGATTTCTTCTTATACTTAGGGTGTCCTTTCAAGTCTCAAAATATTAGTAAAAAAAGGATTCTCACCCAGCCGACACACTTTCTCTTTCAGTCTCTTCCTTTCCGGAGCTGTCCCAACTTCAGCAGCTTTGGGGCTGCCTCTCCGCCGCTGGCAAAAGGGACTTCTCCTGAATCAACCAGGGACTTTGCAGTGTCCCTGGGACCCACAGGATGTACCCTTCGCTATCACCATCTCTACGGGACGGTTTAGGTCCATTTGGACTGGCCAGGGGAAAAGATATCGGCTGCAATCTTGGAACTCGATTGCAGACCGTACCGTCACGACACCAGCTCCTCCCCTCTGAATTATAGATGGCTGATTCCACAGAAGGTGAATTATAGATGGTTGATTCCACAGGGACTAATGTTTACATGGCAAGAACAGAGACATAGAATTGATTCAATTGAGAAAGCAGAACTTTTCTACGCAGAATTTTTTGGAAGGAGAGAGGAAGAGGCAGAAAAGAGGTCTCACTAATTGAATTCCAAGAGGACCAAATGGGGACTGAAAAAGAAGAAGGCGCAGTAGGTGGACAGGTGGAAATCAAAGAACAATGTGAACCAAGATCTACGAGAGCTGCCAAACCAAATTACAAAATATAATCATGGAAGAGAAAAAACTGATTACAATGAATATAAATGGACTTAATTCAGCTGTTAAAAGAAGGAAAAATTTTCATAAATTACACATGAAAATAATTGGACTGGACTATGCCAATACAGTTATGGTGGGAGATTTTAATGGAATTGTGGACAATAAACTGGACTATACAGCAAAAACAACAAAGCAAAACAGAAAGACTCTCCCTAAATCCTTTTTTAAAATGATAGATGAATTAAATTTAAAAGATATATGGAGAGAAAGAAATGCTAAAACTAAACTATACACTTTTTATTCAAACAGACATTTATCATGGTCCAGATTAGATATGATTTGGATCTCAACAGAACTAATATCTAATATTCAAGAAATAAATATTGAAACAAGTACTTGGGCAGACCATAATCCAATGACAATTAAATGGAAAGGACAAAAAAAAAGATCGAGATGGACGCTAAATAATACTATTTTAAAGGAAAAAGATTTTACACAATGGATCGAGAAAGAATTGCCTTTTTTCTTTAGAGAAAATAAAAAAGAAGATACTTCAATTCAGAATGTTTGGGATACAATGAAGGCATATGCTAGAGGCTTGATAATAGACTATACAAGGAAAAAGAATATTAAGAAAAGGCAAGCCACTAAAGTTTTGGAAGATGAGCATAAAAGACTTGAACAAGAACTACAGAAAATACCACAGAAAAAAGACATTAAACTAAAATTGGACATAGTTAAACATAAAATGGGTCAAATAGAGAAAGAAGAATTGGCACAGAAAATTAGAAATGCTAAACAGAACTATTTTGAAGATGCAAATAAACCAGGTAGATGGCTAGCATATAAATTGAGAAAGGAGAAAGAATCAAGGAAAATATTGCAGTTAATAGATGATCAAGGCCAAGTTTGCTATGGTAATAAAGAGAAAAAGGAAATTATTCGAGACTTCTACAGGCAACTATATAAGCAAGAGAATATTGATGAGGAAAGAGTCAAACAGTACCTACAGAATGCTAATCTACCTAAGATATCTAAAGAGACTGAAAAAATGTTAGAAAGCAATATAACAATGATGGAATTAACTGAAGCACTTAAGAAACAAAATAATGGGAAAGCACCAGGTCCAGATGGGCTTCCAGCAGAATTTTATAAAACACTACAAGAATCGTTGAGCATTCCATTGCTAGAAGTCATGAATGAAGTTATGTCAAATAAGAATATACCTAAAACATGGTCAGAAGCTTACATTACACTTATTCCAAAAGAAGGGGCCGATCCAGTACAAATCAAGAACTATAGACCTATTTCTTTATTGAATGCAGATTATAAAATCTTTGCTTCAATTTTGGCAGAAAGGCTTAAAAATACTTAAATAATTTTATTCATCCCAATCAGAATGGATTTCTGCCAAAGAGACAAATCAAAGACAATATGAGAGTAATTCTGGACACTTTGGAATATTATGAGGCGCATCCTGAAAAATAAATGGCTTTCATATTCCTAGATGCCCAAAAGGCATTTGATAATGTGAACTGGAGATTTATGTTACTACTGCTGGAACAGATGGGTTTTGCCAGAAAATTTATTCAAGCAATAGAAGCCATATACTATAAGCAAACGGCAAAAGTAATGATAGAGGGAGAACTTACAGACTCTATTAACATAAGAAAAGGCACAAGACAAGGATGCCCATTATCACCTTTGTTATTTGTATTGACTTTGGAAGTGTTGAATAGAAATATTAGAGAGGACCAAAATATAAAAGGAATGAAAATCAAAAAGGAGGAATTTAAACTACAAGCTTTTGCGGATGATTTGGTTTTCATTCTGGAGGATCCTTTAGAGACAGCTTTAAAACTATTGGAAAAGATAGAGACGTATGGTGAGATGGCTGGTTTGAAAATAAATAAAGATAAAACAAAGATTCTGACAAAGAACATGTTACTAAGACAAAGAGAAGAACTGGCAGACCTATTGAAAATTCAAGTCACAAATAAGGTTAAGTATTTGGGGATATATTTGACGTCAAGATGTACTACATTGAAAGAGAATAACTATATTAAACTTAAACAGCAGATAGCACTTGATCTGAAGAAATGGGAAAACCTACAACTGTCATTAATAGGCAGAATTTCAACAATCAAGATGAATATTTTACCCAGAATTTTATATTTGTTTCAAACAACACCAATTAGGCTTGGCAAAGATTATTTTGAAGACTTAAATAAAATTGTGTTGAAGTATATATGGCAAGGCAAGAAATCAAGAATAAAATTAAAACTGTTACAAGATGCTAGAACTAGAGGAGGATTTGGCCTCCCTAATTGGGAGTTGTATTATCAAGCTGCAAATTTGATGTGGGCCAAAGAATGGATAACATTAAGAAAGACTAGATTGTTGACACTAGAAGGACATGATTTATTACTGGGCTGGCATGCTTTTCAGTGGTATAAGGGAACTAAATCGCAGGGCTATTTTAGAAGGCATTATATACGAGAGTCTTTATGGTTAAACTGGGAGAAAATTAAGAGACAATGTTATTTGAAAATCCCAGTTTGGTTATCAACTATTGAAGCTTTTTCTTATTCTATAACATACAAGAAGGAACAAACAGTTAGATATGGGGAAATATTGGATGAAAAGGGTGAACTTAAAATGATGCAAAATCTAGAAAAACAAGGTATAAAGATGAATTGGTTTTCATATGCGCAAATACACTCGAGGTATGTTAAAGATTCTAAAACAGAGGGATTCTATGATAAATTGACTGACTTAGATAAGATTTTGACAGGTACTGATGAAAAAGTGATTAAAAAATTATATGATTATTTACTGGAAATTAAACTAGAGGAAGAACAAGTTAAAGAACAAGTTAAAGCCCTGGAGCCCTAATCACGCCAGCGGAGCTCCTGCTAGCAGGAGCGTTAAATTCCAAAAATGTAACAACACTGAATTCCGGAGCCCTCCCCAGAGAAGCAGAGCTCCTTCCCTCGATCCCTATTAACCACACCGGTGGAACTCAAGCGAGCTGGAGCCAGTGGAGCACAAACAACGCACCTTCATTTAAATCCCACACACAGCTAATCGGAGAATCTTCCACGCCAGACAACGTGTCTCATTTCAAATCCCCCAGACAAGTTTCCCCGGAGCCAGTGGATAGCTGGCAGGGACAAACAACGAGGGAGGAGAGAGAGGCAAAGACTTGAGGAGAAGCAGAGAGAGATAAGAGCCTGGACGAGCTGTAATTTATGAGTGTGTGATTCGGACACTTACAGAGAGACTGATTTTGAGCCATTCAATGAGCTGTGACTGGTGGACAGTGTGATTTTAAGCTGCAGAGAAAGAGACGGAACTGACAGAGGGTGTGATTCTGAATGGCTGTGAATTATGGAGAACTGAGGTCCATTTAATGATCTGGAGTTACTACCAGATTTAGTTGGAAGTAAATGACAAATCGGATAAGTTAACCCAAGCCACGTGACTGTATTTTCTTCTACTACTCAACTTGAACAGCTTACGAAAGTTTTACACTATTTCAAAAACCCTTTGAGCATCGTATTACAGTCTTTTGTTTACAGAGTAATAGCAATCTACTATTACAAAGAGCAATAATTTCCTCTCAGTCAACAACAGCATTAACCCTTTCCTTGCAGACTCTTAATACTACCTCATTACTTTAATCAAACACTGATTAACTCATTACCTCAAAACTTACAACTTTTCTACCTCATCACCTATATCTACGGTTAGATAATCAATTTCTATAAAATATTTTATTAATGGTTCAATTGATTTATCGTCCTAATTGATTAGTGTGACTAGAGTGTTTAGTGCAAATAGTGTGATTACTGACTAGTTGAAAAGATCAAGATTCATGTAATTTAATTGAATAGTAAAATCAATGATTTAGTGAATTTAAATGAACAGTGTGATTAATGATTAGTGTAATTAATTGATTAGTGTTTAGAATATTTAATTGATTAGGCTGATTGTTGCCCAGAAATATTATCTGACTAGAGAGATTACTGCAATTGAGTGGTTGGTGTGATATTAGCTATATAGATTACCTAAAACTGTTTCTTTAATTAATTCAATCAACATACTATCTTACCATGCCAAAAAAAAATCCAATGCCAAATCACAACCTAAAGAGAACATAATCCCCACCAATGATCCACAAGACTTTGGTATGGCACATGCCTTAAATGCTACAAAAATCTAAAGGATAATGAAAACTCCATCAAATGTTCTCTGTGTAAGAAATACACTCATCATGACTGCTTGGGATTAACCAAGCAATTTATTCAATACCTGGAATCATCCAATGAGTTTCCATATTACTGCAAATCATGCAAACCCAAACTGGATCTGTTGGAAAGAATTGATACCATTGAAACCATAGTAGCATCCCTGGACGCCGTAAAAGAAAGAATATCCAACCTTGAAAAAAAAGAAACAACGCAAAAACCTGAACTTCCAATAGCTACAAACCACATCTCTACCCAACAACCACAACCCAATCAAAAACCCAATCCACAAATAAACACAACCCAGACAAATATTGATATCCCTATCCTCATCAGAGAAGCTGTTGAGCGTGAACAGAAACGTCCAAACGCCATCTTATTTGGTCTAGAGGTCACCAATAACAATGATGACATCACAACTGTCCGAAACATCATCAGGGATTATCAAGCATCAACCATCTCCGCTGATGAAATACTTGACATTTCACGCATTGGCCGAGAGCTCAATAACAGTGACGGCTCTGTGGCCCCACGCCTGTGCAGAGTCATTTGCAAAAATGAATCAAGCAAATGTAAATTCATTTATACTATAAACTCACTCGCCAAAACCAACACCAACCATAAGAACCTCCGTTGTCGCCCTGACCTAACCATACAGCAACGTGCCCGCTCCCGTGTACTCCGCATTGGACTCAAAAACCGTCTAGACAATGGAGAGAAGGACCTGTACATTGACTACCATGCTGACTGTATCAAAAGTAAGCCACGCAACCCAATACTCAGCTTTTACCCTCAACCACAACCCTACCTCAACCCATCCACCATCACCCAAGACTAGGCACGCACGCCCCCAACTACCTCAATTCCAACTACTGCCGGCCTTAAATGCAAACTACTCAATGCAAGAAGCCTCGTGAATAAAATACCTGAATTTCTCATCCTACTAAATATGGCTAACTTCGACATTATATTTGTCTGTGAAACATGGCTCAATGCATCTCTCCCTGACTCCATTACCACAGTAAGAGACTATCATGTTTACCGATCAGATCGTGAAAATCGTCGAGGATGTGGTGTTGTTATCTTCTATAAAAAATCCTTACATCTAAAAAATATCCAAGTTACCCAGGAGCTTGCTCTTCCTGAGACCATCATCTGTGAACTATCCTTAAATATCACAATTCGATTCTTACTATGTTACAGAGCACCTGATTATGACATCGAACATGTAAACAAGCTAAATACATTACTAACATGGGCTGCATCCTGCCCATACCCTTTTATCTTTCTTGGTGATTTCAATCTACCTCATATTGACTGGACCCTAAATGATTGTACAACTGAAATCATACACACAACCTTCTACAATGCTATTACAAATCTGGGACTGGAACAACTAGTAACCAACAACACTAGACTAAACAACTGCCTCGATCTCATCTTCTGCAATAGTTTGAATTTAATTTACGGAATACAAACTAAAGAACCCTTTTCCAGTAGTAACCACAATATGATTGACTTTTGTCTCAACATACGTCCACACAAAAATCACCACAATGATGTAATCCCCAATTGTAACTTCAAAAAAGGCAACTATGATCTTATAGACAACGATCTCTCATCCCTTGATTGGCAATCTCTATTCACTGGATGCAATACTGTTGAAGACCATTACAACATATTTTTACTTGAAGTCAAAAGAGTCATCAAACTATATGTACCAACAACAACTCCCAAAACAAAACAAAAAAGCAGATTACCCATAACAATAAGGAAACTTCAATCCAAAAAGAGATCACTCTGGCGGAAAGACAAATCTGGTCACGTTGCCAATTTCAAAAACCGATACAAAAATTTATGCCACCAGATAAAGACCGAATGCACCAATTATCACATTAAACAAGAGGAAAACCTTCTAAGCACCAATTCCACCCGTGCTTTTTACAATTTTGTAAACAACAAACTAAAAGACTCAAGGTCCATCCCTCCCATGATAGGACCTGATGGTAAAGACTGCAACGATGACACCATTAAACCCAACAACTTTAACACATTCTTCGGCTCAGTATTTGTAAACAGCAATGGATCATGCCCAGTATTTCCTAGCCGTACCACAGATAACAACAATGATCTAATACATATCGATTTCACAGAAGACAATGTTGAAAAAGCACTACGCAATCTAAAACCATCCCTATCTATTGGACCGGATGGAATATGTGCCTACTTCTTAAAAAAGCTATCCACTGCCATAGCCAAACCTCTAAGCATAATCTTTGAAAAATCTTTCAGGACCAGCTCCTTGCCTAACCTATGGTCACAAGCCACAGTCATCCCCATCTTCAAAAAGGGAGACCCAAGCCTAGTTGAAAATTACAGGCCAATCTACTTATGCTGCGTCACCTGTAAAGTCATGGAATCAATTATTAACCAATCCATCATCCTCCACTTAGAGACAAATAACCTACTCTCAAATAAACAATTTGGTTTCAGAAAAAAACTATCCTGTAATCTGCAACTCTTACACTGCAAAAACATATGGACGACACAACTCGACCAGGGCAAAGCAATAGACGCAATCTACATAGACTTCTGTAAAGCCTTTGATTCAGTGGTACACGACAAACTACTCCTAAAAATAAAATCCTATGGTATCTCTGGACAACTGAATAACTGGATAGAAGCATTCCTGTCAAACAGACAACAAATGGTCAAAATTGGGAGCGTCCTATCAAATCCAGTACCTGTCAATAGTGGTGTCCCCCAAGGCAGTGTTCTAGGACCAACTCTCTTCATATTCTACATAAATGACCTCTGTGATCATATTAAGAGCAATTGCGTTCTCTTCGCTGATGATGTAAAGCTGTTCAATACCACAGACAATACTGCTACCCTACAAAAAGATCTTGACTATGTATCAGAATGGTCAAACAAATGGCAACTTCAAATCTCAACAAATAAATGCTCTGTCTTACATATTGGCAAAAAAAATCAGAAAATAAAATACAAGCTGAATAGTCAAGATCTTGTTGATGACCCAAGCTCTGTAAAGGACCTTGGAATACTCACCTCTAATGATCTAAGTGCTAGAGCACACTGCAACTACATAGCCAAAAAGGCATTAAGAGTTGTTAACCTAATCCTACGTAGCTTTTTCTCTGGTAATATCACACTACTAACCAGAGCATACAAAACATTTGCTAGACCAATACTCGAATACAGTTCATCAGTCTGGAACCCACATTACGTATCTGATATTAGCACAATTGAGAAAGTCCAGAAATATTTCACAAGAAGAGTTCTCCACTCCTCTACTCGTTGTAGAATACCTTATGCCACCAGACTTGAAATTCTAGAACTAGAAAACCTTGAATTACGCCGTCTTCGGTCTGACTTAAACATGGTATATAAAATCATACATTGCAATGTCCTACCTGTCAATGAATACTTCAGCTTCAACCATAACAACACAAGAGCACACAATAGATACAAACTCAAAGTTAACCGCACCAAACTTGATTGCAGGAAATACGACTTCAGCAATAGAGTGGTCAATGTCTGGAATACTCTACCCGACTCTGTAGTTTCTTCCCCAAAACCCCAAAAACTTTAACCTTAGACTGTCTACTATTGACCTCACCCCTTTCCTAAGAGGTCTGTAGGGGCGTGCATAAGCGCACCAACGTGCCTACCGTCCCTGTCCTATTGTTTCTCTTATTCTTTTATTTTTCTTATATATGTACCCATTTCATGTATTCACAACTATGTATACACTTATACTTATTATCTTGTAAACAATTGGCAAATCAAATAAATAAATAAATAAACTATGATTGTTTGGGGGAAGAATTTTGCATATGGGATTGATTTAGAGAAATGGCAAAAATTGTGGTCTCAAAATTATAAAATGACAATGTCAACAGCATATAAAGAGAATCTGTATAAGATGTTTTACAGGTGGCATTTCCCCCCGACAAGAATAGCAAGAATGTTCAAGAATAAATCTGAAAAATGCTGGAAATGTCATCAGATACCTGGCTCATATTACCATATGTGGACTTGTGCGGACGCTAGAAAATATTGGACTAAAATTCGCATATGGTTGGAAAAAATGACAAAGAAACACAGATTTAAATCCAGAGATTTTTTTATTGGGAATCTTACCTGATACATACAATAAAAATTTGAAATATTTGATTGTAAATGTATTAACAGCGGTTAGGATTGTATTTGCTAAAAATTGGAAGAGTGAGAAAATACCATTGCAGGAAGAAATTATTAAGAAAATATTGGAATGTGCTGAAATGAGTAGATTGACATTTGAAATTAGAGAACAAGAGGATAAACAATTCTATAAAATTTGGGACCTTTTCTATCAATGGTTGGATGATAAAATACAATAATAGAATATTTAGAATTTTAGATAATAATGAATATATAAAAAGATATTTTTTCTTTTCTTTGTTATTTGATATCATATCTATAAAATGTTTTCAGGATAGATTTGGTATGACTATATGATTTGTTATAAAATAAACTAAGTAAATTATAGTTATCTCGTAAATTATGAATGAATAAAATTATAGTCAAATGATTGTTTAATAGTGATACTAGGATATATAATTTCTGATTGATAATATGAGTTATTATGTAATGTAACTGTAATTGAGACTACGAAATGAATGCACAAAAACTGGTAAACCAACCGACACACTGTTTGTATATTTATGAAAGAAAGCTGAATGTTTTTATGTTTTGTTTGTTTGTTTTTAAAAACTAATAAAATTGTTTTCAACCCCCCCCCCCCCAAAACAGATAGTCTTAGTAATTATCTATGCACCAGATAATGGACAAGAAGAATTTTATTTAAAATGTCATAAGAAGATACTCAAAACAGAATATGAAAATATTTGTCTTTTAGAAGATTTCGATGCAATAGTTGATACAAAACCTGACTATAAATGTAACAAAACAAATAAAAAAAATAAGAAAGACTTTACCCAGAACTCCAGATCGATCCGGAGCTCTGTTATTGGCTGCAGATACCTTCTGGCAGGCATCTGAAGGTGAAACGGAGGCCAGGGTAATGCATGCGAGTGGCAGCAAGTGGCTGCAGAAGAAGGTGAGGCAGGTGTCAGTGTATGCGAGGCCTGGGAAGTAAGGCAGCTCCACCCCCCATCCCCACCCTACCTTATTTTTTACCTGTCTTCCTTGCCCCACTCCCTGCACCCCAGGGTAGGTGGGGTCTTAATTAGGGCTAATTTGGGAGTGGGGTTTATTTGACCACATGCACTCAAAAACGTGATAGGGCTTCTTTTCAAGGTGGGTCATCTTTTTGGAGAAACACAGTATATGACTATGAAAAAGTATTAGGGGAAAAAATAACACAATATTTGGAAAAACCCAACCTACCAAAAGTGCCAGAAATGGTGAAGAATATGTTGAATGAAAGAATAACAATGGCAAAATTAGTACAGCTGATTAAAAGACAAAAAAAAAAAAAAAAAAACCAATAAAACACCAGGTCCAGATTGTCTACCAGCAGAAATTTATAAAGATCTACAAGATGCATTGACCTTGTCAATGCTAGAGGTATATAATGAAGTCTTATTAGAAGCCAAGATACCATATACGTGGACAGAAGCTAATATTACTTTAATCCCAAAAGAAGATTCAGACTTAACACAAATAAAGAATTACACACCAATATCCTTATTAAATGCAGATTATAAAATATTTGCTTCAATAATAGCTGAAAGACTAAAAATATTTTTGAGCAAGTTTATACATTCTGATCAAAATGAGTTTTTACCTAAAAGGCAAATTAGAAACAATGTTAGAATAATGTTAGATATACTGGAATACTATGAAGTACATAATGAAAAACAACTAGCATTAACCTTTTTGGTTGCGCAGAAAGCATTTGATGATAATGTAAATTGGTAATTTATGATGCAACAATTAAAATGCATAGATTTTGGCAAAAAAATATAAATATGATTAAGGAGATTTACAAAAACCAGACAGCTAAAGTGATGATGAATGGAAATGTGACAAAAAAAAATTCATATAAGAAAAGGCACAAGACAAGGATGTCCATTATCCCCATTATTATTTATATTAATACTAGAAGTTTTAACTAGAAATATTAGACAGGATCCAGAAATAAATGGAATGGAAACCAAAAAATATATAAACTACAAGCATTTGCAGATGGTTTACTTTTTATACGAGAAGAACTGTTAGAAACTGGCTCCAGATTGATTGGGAAAATTGAGGAATATGGAGACGTGGCAGGGTTGAAAATAAATAAAGAAAAAAAAACTAAAATAATAGTAAAATCTTATAGATAAACAGAGAAAGGAACTGACAGAGAAAATAGATCTTCAGATGGTAAAGAAAGTAAAATATCTAGGTATCTATTTAACAGCAAGATGTGCAACAATCAAAAATGATAATTAATATAAAATTAATGCAACAAATAAAGCTGGATTTGGAGAAATGGAAGAATTTACAACTATCAATTATAGGGAGAATAGTTACTATTGCTGATTGTACCCTATGACTATCATTAAGTGTTGTACATTATGATTCTTGATTCTTAACAAATGTATCTTTTCTTTTATGTATATTGAGAGTATTTACACCAAGACAAATTCCTTGTGTGTCCAATCACACTTGGCCAATAAAGTATTCTATTCTATTCTATTCTATTCTATTCTATTCTATTCTATTCTATTCTATTAAATGAATATATTACCGAAATTACTTTTCTTATTCCAAATGATACCGATAAAAGTAGACAAAAAATATTTTGAAGAATTAAATAAAACAATTTTGAAGTATTTCTGGCAAGGAAAAGAAGCAAGAATAAAATTGAAAATGTTACAGAAGTCTAAAAGCAACGGGGGCTTTGAGCTACCAGATTGGAAACTATATTATCAGGCATCTGTACTTACATGAGTAAAAGAATGGATAAATTTGAAACATAGAAGATTATTATTATTGGAGGGACATGATCTTCAATTAGGATGGCACACTTTCATGTAGTATGGAAGGAGTACTGTACATAGGTATTTTCAAAGACACTATGTGAATGGCATCTTGAAACCATGCAAGTGAGAAATGCTTTACTTTTAGTATGGCAAAAAAAATCAAACTACAAAATTATATGAAAATACAAGTCTGGCTTTCTACAATGGAAGCATTGATACATCCAAATCTTATTAACGTGGAAAAAATTGTATTTTATAAAGATGTTTTGAATGAGAACGGTGAACTTAAAACTAGACAAGAATTAAAAAATCAAGGAGTGGACTTTGCTTGGTGGCCACACTTGCAAATAAAATTGAGATATGAGAAAGATGCAAAAATATGGGGTTTTTATAAAGAACCAACAGCACTTGATAAGATGTTATTAGGAACAGATGAAAAACTCATTTATATATTTGGTTATACTACAGAATTAGACAAATGGCAAAAACTTTGGGATAGGAACTACAAACTGACAATGGCTATTGCATATAAGGAAAATCTCTATAAAATGTTTTAAAGATGGCATTTGCCACCAGCAAGACTAGCAAAAATGTTTAACAATATGTCTGCCAAGTGTTGGAAATGTAATCAGACCCAGGTATTTATTATCATATGTAGTGGACATGTATGAAAACAAGAAAATATTGGATGAAAATACATACATGGTTGGAAAAGATGATTAAGCAGCATATAGATTTGAAACCAAAAATATTCCTATTAGGTATAATACCAGTATTGACAGCAGCGAGAATTGTATTTGTACAATGTTGGAAAAATTAGAACACTCTGTCAGATGAGGATATAATTCAGAAAATACTGGACTGTGCAGAGATGGATAGATTGACATTGAAAATAAAAGACAAAGGAGACACAGAATATTACTTAACATGGAATAGATTTTATGAGTGATTAGAGATAAGAGGTAGAAATTAGATTAAATATTATTGCTATGTATACATTAAACATAAAGATAGTTTATAACCAGGGGTGGGATTCAAATTTTGTAACAACCAGTTCTATGTGCATGGTTAGGTTGATGTTGCTAGATGGGCATGGCCATGTGACTGGGTGGGCGTGGCTTCTTCTTCTTCCTCCTCCTCCTCCTCCTCCTCCTCCTCCTCCTCCTCCTCCTCCTCCTCCTCCTCCTCCTCCTCCTCCTCCTCCTCCTCCTCCTCCTCCTCCTCCTCTTCTTCTTCTTCTTCTTCTTCTTCTTCTTCTTCTTCTTCTTCTTCTTCTTCTTCTTCTTCTTCTTCTTCTTCTTCTTCTTCTTCTTCTTCTTCTTCTTCTTCTTCTTCTGCAACCCCCCTCCATTTTGGGGGCCTTCTGGGCCTCAGGGAAACCTTCTGGTCAGCATTTTTGCTCCCAGGAAGCTTCCCTGAAGCAATAAGACAGCAAGGGGAATCCCAGCAGAGCTGATCATAGGAACAGCTGATTGTTGGGAGGGGAAAAAAAGAAATATCTTAAGGAGTGACTGGGCGGGGAAGAACACAGTCAGTGATGTCAGGCATGCACACAATATTGTGCATGTGTGATAAGGACTGACTGGGCAGGGAGGGAAGAGCAGGTGGAGGGGATGGGGCCAGCCAGGGGCATGATTTGCCAGTTCTCCAAACTGCGCAAAATCATAACAACCGGTTCTATAGAACTGGTCAGAACCAGTAGAATCCCACCCCTGTTTATAACTATAAGTATGTCAATATAATCAACAGGATTATAAATATGCCAACATAAAGGTAAGTTTAGTTAAAACCATTCCATTGTACTACCATCATTGTTATGAACATATATATTACTATTTATTTTTCCCCCTCTTTTTTTTGTAAAATATTATGCCCTGACAATACAGTGTGTTCAAAATGTTTACATATGAATAAGAAGAAGAGGAGGAGGAGGAGGAGGAGGAGGAGGAGGAGGAGGAGGAGGAGGAGGAGGAAGAGGAGGAGGAGGAGGAGGAGGAGGAGGAGGAGGAGGAGGAGGAGATGGAGATGGAGATTGGACAGCTACCTGTCTGAATAGTATACGGCAGGGGTTCTCAAACTTTTTAAACAGGGGGTCAATTCGCAGTCCCTCAGACTGTTGGGGGGAACTGAACTGGCTGGGTGGGTGTGGCTAGGTGGTCATGTGACAGGGTGGGCATGGCTAGATGGCCATGTGACTGGGTGGGCATGGGCAATTTAACAGTCCATTTAGCTTTTGTCCTTTCTAAGCTGTACTTACTTAACCCAAGGCATCTGTTTATTCAATAAGACCCCCTTCTCCAAAGGGAAAAAGAATGCAAACTTTCTTGCCACTTGCCTAACTTCATTACAACAGCAGCTTCAGTTTCCTTAAAATAAGCCATTAAAAAAATGAAGCAAACAGGATTTCCATCAAAATAACTTCTGATCATATGTTTCAGATGGCCACACAATAAACCAGACTGAGAACTGCACCAATTAAGACTGTAACTAAAACCCCCAAGATGAGCATTGAAAGACATTGGAAGCAGGCTGAAGAAGATGAGAATCAACACAACTCCTCAAACCTCCAATGGTGCATTCAGGAGGGATAACAGTCCCTCAGACTGTTGGGGGGAGGGGGCGGACTATAGTTTGAAAAAAAATATGAACAAATTCCTATGCAAAGTGCACATATCTTTATTTGTAATGCAAAAAAATGAAATAAAATAATGCAATATTTAAAATGAAAAACGATTTTAACTAACATAAAGTTACTAGTAATTCAATGGGCCTGTTTGTGGCTGATGGTTCCATATTTGTCACTGCCAGTCGTAACAAGTGATACTTGTTCATCAGTTAATCTGGATCTGGTTGGAGATTTCAGAAGTTTCATTTGGGAAAAAGTCTGTGCACAGACATAGCTGCTGCCAAAGATGGTTACCATTTTGAGTGCATAGTTTCTGAGATTAAGATATGTGTAAGGACCAGGCTCTTTCCTCTTCAACTGATAAGAATGAACTTCTGAAAGCTAGGTACTTCAAAAGGAATTCTTTATTGAAAGGAAGTGATCCAGGTACTAGCCAAACCAGGATCTAAGATGCCTCCATGCATACAGTAATACAGTGATCCCCAACCTTTTTGATGCCGCGGCCCGGTACTGGCATCAGCTGGGCGCCGCGGCCTGGTACCGGCATCAGCTGGGCGCCGCCATCTTTTTTTGACGAAAAAGTGCTTCCGGTGACCTCACCGAAGCATGTTTCATCAAAAAGATGCGGCATCAGCGCTTCGGTGAGCTTTTCCGGGTAGAAATGGCTTTCTACCCGGAAAAGCTCACCGAGCGCTGGCGCCACCATCTTTTTGATGAAAACGTGCTTCCGGTGAGCTTTCTCCGGAAAAGCTCACCGGAAGCACTTTTTCATGAAAAAGATGGCGGCGCCCAGCAAGCCAGCGGCCCGGTAGGAGTTGTTCCGCGGCCCGGTACTGGTCCGCGGACCGGTGGTTGGGGACCCCTGCAGTAATAGATAAAGAGAGTTAGAACACCTCCCCTTATTCTTCTTCTTTTTTTTTGTAATTTTTTTTTTGAGTTTTCACAAAAAAATACAAATAAAACATCTTTTTTGAAAGTAGCGTAATCCCTGGTTACATTTCTTTGCACAGACACAAATTCAATTTCATGCTCATTTTTATGTTCTATTCCATATCTTATTACTGTTTTACATTTTCTGCATAGCTTCTCCCCTCTTTTAATTTTCTCAATTTTATTTTAATTATCTCATCTCAATTCAAATCATTATATTTATATTTTTTGTCTGTCCTGTTTCAATTATCTATTATCTTTTCTCATTAAACAAAGTTTCTCCTGTAGTTACTGATTGGAGTATGACGCCTTTATATTTTTAAGTTTATCCATTTAACTCTTATTTAGGCTTCAATATATACCCTAAAGTTATAACATTCAATATAATACATAACTTCCATTTGGATTCTGCTTGGTACATTCTTAAAATACACACTATATTCTTAAAAAAAGAAAAAAATATAAATATATGTAATTAAAACAACACATTCCATTCCAATTCAATTCTATCATTAATGTTAATATTCATTAAAATCTTAACTTCTTTAACATTACTTTTCAATTAAATATCATACTTTTATGGGAACAATTATAAGCTTTCCATAATTAATCCCCCCCCCTTCACTTGTATTTTATAAAACATTAACTAATTAAGATGTTCCCGTTCCTTCTTCGTTCAACTTTCTCATTTATTTTATTTCACTTATTTTATTAACAAACATTTCACTAAATTACACTATTTTATCCCTCATTTTAATCATACATTGTTTCCAATTTTCTAAAGTTATTTCTATTACTAATATAACAATACAATCTTATGTACCTTTACAGAATCCCTTTTTCAGTTAAATTTTCACCCATTATCTCTAAATAGGTCCTGTTTCTCTATATCTTGTTCCGGTCCTTTGTAACTTCTTTTCCTTTCCTTCTTCCCTCTCTTCTTCCCTCTCCCCTTGTCTCTCTACCTCTATTTCTCTCTTCTGTATTCCCCTTTTCTGTTGCTTTCCAGTATTATACTTATTTTTTGAATTATTTTTCTTTTCTTTGGTTGTTTTTTTTTAAGTCTTAAATTCTCCATTCTCTTTCGCCCCTTTTTTTTGACAGTATTCTACTGTCAAAACACTATCTTTTGTACCTTTGCAGAATCCTCACTTTTAACTTAATTTAACCATTGTCTCTGTGTTTTCTTGCTGAGCAAATACCTTTAATCCTAGTATGTTTCCCCTTTTTCTTTATTTCCTGTTTTTGTCCCTCATAAGTTCTTTCCCTTTCTATCTTTCCCCCCTTTTTCTCATCCCCCTTTTATACCCTTCTCTCTCTAATTTTACCTTCTGTAGTTTTATTTTCCGCTTCTCCTTGCTGTTATACTTCTTTTTCAGACTATTTTTCTTTTTGGCTGTTCCTTTTGATCTCAAACTTTTAACTCCTTTCCCCCCTTTTCCCCTTATTACCACACTTTGCATTATTTGATCATTAAAAATGGCTTCTTCTTTGTCCCACCCTTCTTGCTCTGGAAGCTTTTCCTTTTGCTTTTCATAGTTCAGGATCTCCATTTCAAGAAATTCAAATACGAAGCCAAAGGAACTTCCTCCCCTTTCTGCATCTTCTTTCTGTTTTTTAAGACACATCTTCAATTCCCCCAGGAATGATGGCGTTTTAAACACTTGAACAACCACCCAATTGACTTTAAGTAAAAACCAAAAAAGAAAGAAAAAAACAATGCCAAAACCTTTTTTTTAAAATCACCAAATGATCCCAGACTGTTCCTTCTTGTTTCTGTCCTTTACTTTTCCTTTCCGTGGGTTACTGTATCTTTTAATAAGATTTCAGTTACAATGTATCCTTGGGAGTATTTTCAAAATTTCACTGTTAATCCTCTTTATTTTTCCAGGTGGCACCCCATTTTTCCATTATTCCATGTCCCACCCTTTGGCCTCCACTCTTCTCCTTTTTAGGGCTTTAAAATGACCAAGAAAAAATCTTTATTCGCCTTTTGACACTTAGATTTCAGCTTTAGGTTGCTTATTAATGTCAAAATAGATTCATATAAATTTCTTTCCATACCATTTGTAATTGTCAATATAAAGGTAAAAAACGGTTTTTAACCTCCTTTTCTCTCTCCTTCGCCACTTAAAGATCTTCTTTCAGAAGTATCTCTCTAGGTACTTTTAGATTCATGGTACCTTGCTTAGATGTTCTCTGTTGTTTAGCCCGGTCTGTCCTGCTTTCCTCTTTGTCTTCCTCCTGCACAATCTTATCCAGTTGGGTTCTTCTTTGAGGTGGCCATTTCTGACCATTGCTGCAACCGCCTTCAGGGAAGGGAGTTTAGACCAGCCAAGGAGGACAGATGCGGCTCCCCTCCACTCGGCTAGCAATCTCCCCCCTCTTCACCACCTCTACGGGATGGCTTCAGCCCCAAATCCAAAGGTTCGGGGCGCTCCAGTGGCGGGCAAAGATTGAAACCACGCACGATCGCGGATTTCAGTCTGTCGCTGAAGAGACCCAAACCGGAAGTGGCCATCTCTGGTTATTTCAATTGCTTCAGAAGAGATGTTTGTTGTATTTGAGTTCCTTATGATATCGCAAACTTTGGTGATGTCATCTGATTTGTTGGTGTCTTCGAGACCAAATAAGATGGCATTTGGACATTTCTGTTCATGTTCCATGGTATCTCTGATGAGTAAGGAGATATTATTTGTGGAATTACTTGAAGGGATAGTAGTTGTTTGTGGCTGTGGTTTGGTGGTTATTTTTGGTTGTAGTTGTAATTGTAGTTGAGGTAGTGGTTGTGGTTGTCGTGGGATTTGATTTTGAGCTGATAGGTACTCACTTATCTGTGCTGTATTTTTTTTTCAAGAGAGATTAGGCTTGCTTGTACAGTTGTTTCAAAATGTGTTGCTAAGCGATCTTCTGTTGAGTGAATGAGTGATTCTATGCTTTCAACTCTGTCAGGTAGGGTACTCAGTTTGTTTAGCTTAGGAGAACATGATGAACATAGATAAAATAATGTATCTGAATTTTTAACCATATCAGCTAGGCTTTTGTTTGCAGTTAAGCAGGCAGGGTGGCCTTGATTGTTGCATAGGCAGCATTTGATTTAAATTTCGCTTTCAATGATGGTTTCAAGACATCTGAAACACATGCAGGAGTCTGGGAGGTCATTGGTAGAGATATTTTTCTTTTGTTTTGGTTTGGAGTTTTTGGCTGGCATGGTCAATGGCAATAGTACACTAATCAATTATAATAGCCAGTTAATGTGATAGGTAGACAGTTACTTAATGAATGTTTCATTAGATTTGTTCTTTGTTTTTCTCCTGCTGTGCCCTAGCTGTCTCTTGGCCCTTTTCAGCACTCTTGACTCCCCTGTGAACCATGAGGGTGTCAGGGCCTATGCACCAGGAGAGGGCGCATAGGTGCAATCCTATCCAGAGCATCTGCCTCTTTCTCATTCCAGGTGGCACACAGAACCTCCACAGAAATATGTAGCAGTGTCCATGGGAACTTCGCTAGCTTCCTTTGGAACCCAAGCAGGTCCATCAGTTGCCATTTAAAAAGAAAAGAAAAGAAAAGAAAATGGCTTCTGAGAATACTTCCAAAAAATAGTGAGATATAAAAAAAAGCATTAAAGCAATTCAGAATGTTCCACTTTGGTGGAGACTTTTAAATTATTTTAGAATTATATTTTGGATTTGGTTATACTATGATATTACATGATATTTTTAAGTAAACCAGTGGCTGACTATATGCCTAAATATAAGATAATATATTTTGCTTATTTATTTATTTATTTATTTATTTATTTATTTATTTATTTATTTATTTATTTATTTATTTATTTGATTTGCCAATTGTTTACAAGATAATAAGTATAAATGTATACATAGTTGTGAATACATGAAATGGGTACATATAAGAAAAATAAAAGAATAAGAGAAACAATAGGACAGGGACGGTAGGCACGTTGGTGCGCTTATGCACACCCCCTACAGACCTCTTAGGAAAGGGGTGAGGTCAATAGTAGACAGTCTAAGGTTAAAGTTTTTGGGGTTTGGGGAAGAAACTACAGAGTCGGGTAGAGTATTCCAGACATTGACCACTCTATTGCTGAAGTCGTATTTCCTGCAATCAAGTTTGGTGCGGTTTACTTTGAGTTTGTATCTATTGTGTGCTCTTGTGTTGTTATGGTTGAAGCTGAAGTATTCATTGACAGGTAGGACATTGCAATGTATGATTTTATATACCATGCTTAAGTCAGACCGAAGACAGCGTAATTCAAGGTTTTCAAGTTCTAGAATTTCAAGTCTGGTGGCATAAGGTATTCTACAACGAGTAGAGGAGTGGAGAACTCTTCTTGTGAAATATTTCTGGACTTTCTCAATTGTGCTAATATCAGATACGTAGTGTGGGTTCCAGACTGATGAACTGTATTCGAGTATTGGTCTAGCAAATGTTTTGTATGCTCTGGTTAGTAGTGTGATATTACCAGAGAAAAAGCTACGTAGGATTAGGTTAACAACTCTTAATGCCTTTTTGGCTATGTAGTTGCAGTGGGCTCTAGCACTTAGATCATTAGAGGTGAGTATTCCAAGGTCCTTTACAGAGCTTGAGTCATCAACAAGATCTTGACTATTCAGCTTGTATTTTATTTTCTGATTTTTTTTGCCAATATGTAAGACAGAGCATTTATTTGTTGAGATTTGAAGTTGCCATTTGTTTGACCACTCTGATACATAGTCAAGATCTTTTTGTAGGGTAGCAGTATTGTCTGTGGTATTGAACAGCTTTACATCATCAGCGAAGAGAACACAATTGCTCTTAATATGATCACAGAGGTCGTTTATGTAGAGTATGAAGAGAGTTGGTCCTAGAACACTGCCTTGGGGAACACCACTATTGACAGGTACTGGATTTGATAGGACGCTCCCGATTTTGACCATTTGTTGTCTGTTTGACAGGAATGCTTCTATCCAGTTATTCAGTTGTCCAGAGATACCATAGGATTTTATTTTTAGGAGTAGTTTGTCGTGTACCACTGAATCAAAGGCTTTACAGAAGTCTATGTAGATTGCATCTATTGCTTTGCCCTGGTCGAGTTGTGTCGTCCATATGTTTTTGCAGTGTAAGAGTTGCAGATTACAGGATAGTTTTTTTCTGAAACCAAATTGTTTATTGGAGAGTAGGTTATTTGTCTCTAAGTGAAGGATGATGGATTGGTTAATAATTGATTCCATGACTTTACAGGTGACGCAGCATAAGGAGATTGGCCTGTAATTTTCAACTAGGCTTGGGTCTCCCTTTTTGAAGATGGGGATGACTGTGGCTTGTGACCATAGGTTAGGCAAGGAGCTGGTTCTGAAAGATTTTTCAAAGATTATGCTTAGAGGTTTGGCTATGGCAGTGGATAGCTTTCTTAAGAAGTAGGCACATATTCCATCCGGTCCAATAGATAGAGATGGTTTTAGGTTGCGTAGTGCTTTTTCAACATTGTCTTCTGTGAAATCGATATGTATTAGATCATTGTTGTTATCTGTGGTACGGCTAGGAAATACTGGGCATGATCCATTGCTGTTTACAAATACTGAGCCGAAGAATGTGTTAAAGATGTTGGCTTTAATGGTGTCGTCGTTGCAGTCTTTACCATCAGGTCCTATCAAGGGAGGGATGGACCTTGAGTCTTTTAGTTTGTTGTTTACAAAATTGTAAAAAGCACGGGTGGAATTGGTGCTTAGAAGGTTTTCCTCTTGTTTAATGTGATAATTGGTGCATTCGGTCTTTATCTGGTGGCATAAATTTTTGTATCGGTTTTTGAAATTGGCAACGTGACCAGATTTGTTTTTCCGCCAGAGTGATCTCTTTTTGGATTGAAGTTTCCTTATTGATATGGGTAATCTGCTTTTTGTTTTGTTTTGGGAGTTGTTGTTGGTACATATAGTTTGATGACTCTTTTGACTTCAAGTAAAAATATGTTGTAATGGTCTTCAACAGTATTGCATCCAGTGAATAGAGATTGCCAATCAAGGGATGAGAGATCGTTGTGTATAAGATCATAGTTGCCTTTTTGAAGTTACAATTGGGAATTACATCATTGTGGTGATTTTTGTGTGGACGTATGTTGAGACAAAAGTCAATCATATTGTGGTCGCTACTGGAAAAGGGTTCTTTAGTATGTATTCCGTAAATTAAATTCAAACTATTGCAGAAGATGAGATCGAGGCAGTTGTTTAGTCTAGTGTTGTTGGTTACTAGTTGTTCCAGTCCCAGATTTGTAGTAGCATTGTAGAAGGTTGTGTGTATGATTTCAGTTGTACAATCATTTAGGGTCCAGTCAATATGAGGTAGATTGAAATCACCAAGAAAGATAAAAGGGTATGGGCAGGATGCAGCCCATGTTAGTAATGTATTTAGCTTGTTTACATGTTCGATGTCATAATCAGGTGCTCTGTAACATAGTAAGAATCGAATTGTGATATTTAAGGATAGTTCACAGATGATGGTCTCAGGAAGAGCAAGCTCCTGGGTAACTTGGATATTTTTAGATGTAAGGATTTTTATAGAAGATAGCAACACCACCTCCTCGACGATTTTCACGATCTGATCGGTAAACATGATAGTCTCTTACTGTGGTAATGGAGTCGGGGAGAGATGCATTGAGCCATGTTTCACAGACAAATATAATGTCAAAGTTAGCCATATTTAGGAGGATGAGAAATTCAGGTATTTTATTCACGAGGCTTCTTGCATTGAGTAGTTTGCATTTAAGGCCGGCAGTAGTTGGAATTGAGGTAGTTGGGGGTGCGTGCCTAGTCTTGGGTGATGGTGGATCGGTTGAGGTAGGGTTGTGGTTGAGGGTAAAAGCTGAGTATTGGGTTGCGTGGCTTACTTTTGATACAGTCAGCATGGTAGTCAATGTACAGGTCCTTCTCTCCATTGTCTAGACGGTTTTTGAGTTCAATGCGGAGTACACGGGAGCGGGCACGTTGCTGTATGGTTAGGTCAGGGCAGCAACGGAGGTTCTTATGGTTGGTGTTGGTTTTGGCGAGTGAGTTTATAGTATAAATGAATTTACGTTTGCTTGTTTCATTTTTGCAAATGACTCTGCACAGGCGTGGGGCTACAGAGCCGTCACTGTTATTGAGCTCTCGGCCAATGCGTGAAATGTCAAGTATTTCATCAGCGGAGATGGTTGATGCTTGATAATCCCTGATGATGTTTCGGACAGTTGTGATGTCATCATTGTTATTGGTGACCTCTAGACCAAATAAGATGGCGTTTGGACGTTTCCGTTCACGCTCAACAGCTTCTCTGATGAGGATTGGGATATCAATATTTGTCTGGGTTGTGTTTATTTGTGGATTGGGTTTTGGATTGGGTTGTGGTTGTTGGGTAGAGATGTGGTTTGTAGCTATTGGAAGTTCAAGTTTTTGCGTTGTTTCTTTTTTTTCAAGGTTGGATATTCTTTCTTTTATGGCGTCCAGGGATGCTACTATGGTTTCAATGGTATCAATTCTTTCCAACAGATCCAGTTTGGGTTTGCATGCGTCCAGGGATGCTACTATGGTTTCAATGGTATCAATTCTTTCCAACAGATCCAGTTTGGGTTTGCATGAATTGCAGTAATATGGAAACTCATTGGATGATTCCAGGTATTGAATAAATTGCTCGGTTAATCCCAAGCAGTCATGATGAGTGTATTTCTTACACAGAGAACATTTGATGGAGTTTTCATTATCCTTTAGATTTTTGTAGCATTTAAGGCATGTGCAGGAGTCTTGTGGATCATTGGTGGGGATTATGTTCTCTGTAGGTAGTGCTTTGGCATAGGATTTTTTCTTGTCATGGTAGGTTTGTTAAGATGGTACGTTGATTAAATTAATTAATGGAACAATATCACACCAATCAATCATCAATTGCAGTAATCTCTCTAGTCAGATAATATTTCTGGGCAACAATCAGCCTAATCAATTAAATATTCTAAACACTAATCAATTAATTACACTAATCATTAATCACACTGTTCATTTAAATTCACTAAATCATTGATTTTACTATTCGATTAAAATTACATGCATATTGATCTTTTCAACTAGTCAGTAATAACACTATTTGCACTAAACACTCTAGTCACACTAATCAATTAGGACCATAAATCAATTGAACCATTAATAAAATATTTTATAGAAATTGATTATCTAACCGTAGATATAGGTGATGAGGTAGAAAAGTTGTAAGTTTTGAGGTATTGAGTTAATCAGTGTTTGATTAAAGTAATGAGCTAGTATTAAGAGTCTGCAAGGAAAGGGTTAATGCTGTTGTTGACTGAGAGGAAATTGTTGCTCTTTGTAATAGTAGATTGCTATTACTCTGTAAACAAGACTGTAATACGATGCTCAAAGGGTTTTTGAAACAGTGAAAAACTTTCCTAAGCTGTTCAAATTGAGTAGTAGGAGAAAATACAGTCACGTGGCTTGGGTTTACTTATCCGATTTGTCATTTACTTCCAACTAAATCTGGTAGTAATGCCAGAGTTAATCGCAGCTATTTTCCTTCTTAGAGTTCGACTTTCCAAGGAAAATTCCACTGCAGGAATTGGAGTGATTTTCTACTAGGATTGATCTTGGTGAGGTAGATGTGGAAGGCATGTGGTTTCTTATTGTTTGAAATGGCTTCAAAGTGATTGATTTTTGGTGATTTAATGGACCTCAGTTCTCCATAATTAACAGCCGTTCAGAATCACACCCTCTGTCAGTTCCGTCTCTTTCTCTGCAGCTTAAAATCACACTGCCCACCAGTCACAGCTCATTGAATGGCTCAAAATCAGTCTCTCTGTAAGTGTCCGAATCACACACTCATAAATTACAGCTCGTCCAGGCTCTTATCTCTCTCCGCTTCTCCTCAGGTCTTTGCCTCTCTCTCCTCCCTCTTTGTTTGTCCCTGCCAGCTATCCACTGGCTCCGGGGAAACTTGTCTGGGGGATTTGAAATGGGACACGTTGTCTGGCGTGGAAGATTCTCCGATTAGCTGTGTGTGGGATTTAAACGAAGGTGCGTTGTTTGTGCTCCACTGGCTCCAGCTCGCTTGAGTTCCACCGGTGTGGTTAATAGGGATCGAGGGAAGGAGCTCTGCTTCTCTGGGGAGGGCTCTGGAATTCAGTGTTGTTACGTTTTTGGAATTCAGCGCTCCTGCTAGCATATATTTTTTTATATTTTTATTTTTTATTTTTTTATATTTTTCTGAAGTAAGGATTAATTTACCTTTCTTTAATGTTATATAGCCAAGCATTATTTTTCTGGATTCCCAGAGGTTTAATAGAAATGAAGGAAAGAGTTTTCTCTACCAACTTTGACTTGGTAAGCACTGACCCTGGGATCTTTTGAAACCACACCAGGTTAGCCGTTCAACCAAGTCCCATGCTCTTCCTAGGAGTTTTGCAACCCACAGAAATGTTTCAATACAAGGTAGGTGCAGCAATGCCTTATGTAAGAAACATAAATGTTACTCCTAAGAATTATTGCAATATTTCATTGAGGCAATATGTTGGAATCATTAGTACTCTACAAATAGAGAAGTGTGTCTTGTTTCAAGAGTAAGATTTGGTCCAGAATCAAATCCAATATGAAGTTCTTTTATCTGGTCCTCACATTCCTTTTCCTTGCAATTCTGCCTGAACCAGGTAAGAAACTAAATTACTGGTAATTTAGAAAGAACTGATAACTCACTCTACTCTAAACAAGTAGATCATATTTGAAAATGCAGTAATATACGGTATGTCTTTGTTGGATCTAGCATTTAATCCAAGGTGAGAATTTATCACAAGCAGAAGAAATAGATTTCTAGAATTCAACACCTCAATCATTGACACCTTTTAGCTTTACTTTGAGTAAATAATTTTGAGAAGTACAGTCTATTAACAATTTGAACTTCAAAATCTCTGAAAAATATGCCATTGACTTTTCTTCTGCATTAAAACTAAAAATCTAGCATAATAAATGGCATCAAGGAAGAATAGGAAAGCCAATATAATGATTCATTTTTCTGTACTGAACTGTACTGGGGTTTTTGTTGTTGTAGCTTTCTTTCTTTCTTTCTTTCTTTCTTTCTTTCTTTCTTTCTTTCTTTCTTTCTTTCTTTCTTTCTTTCTTTCTTTCTTTCTTTCTTTCCTTCCTTCCTTCCTTCTTTCCTTCCTTCCTTCCTTCCTTCCTTCTTTTTTTGCTTGGTTTTAGGTATTAGGATTTAGGGTTAATTTTGGTTTTACCAAATTATCACCATAGTATTATCTATTCAGGGAAGAAGAAAGATCCTAATCATCTATTAAATCTATTTGTACTGGGGGAGGGGGGAGGAAAGAAAGAAAATAAGACAAAAAAGAAAGAAAACTAATTAAAAGAGAAATTATCTTTAATAATAACATATCCATTATTGTATTTTAATAGAGAAAGCAAAACTACATATACAGCTTAAAGAAAACCTTTACTCTTTGGGATTATGTGAACAATCTAATGCAGTTCTCTTTCAGAGCAGGACAGAAGTGCTGCATCCTCCTCATCTTCTCAAAAACATTTTTGAGGGCTCAGTTATCCTGAGAGTCCCTCATAGAAGTCATAACTGGGTTTCATAAGCACAGATTTCCAAGAGCAAACAGCAGCAATAGGACTTTTTCCTACATTAAGCAAAGAGGGTGAAAGCTGCAGAAAAAGTCCTTAAATTCAGAGTTGGCTTAACTATTCTGGCTGAACGATTTCCCATCCAAAAAAACCAGAGGAAGCAGAAATTGTACCTCAGGATTTTTTGAATCAAGTAAGGACTGAGACTAATAGTGGAGGGAAAGATATCTCAACAAAGTCTTAATTGGGGAGAATCAAATTGTTTCCTTCCAACTGCATTAATAGGTATATGCATGCTAGCCATTTTTACTCTAGGTCTGGGTTCAGACTTTGCTTGGTATGTGATTCCTGCACTTCTGCTGCAAGAAGACAGAAGAAATGGATTTGTCTAATGAGATAGAACCGCCTGAAGGCCTCTTAATTCTGCTATTCTCAGAAGCAGATGGTGTCATGAAAGGAGAAATTTATATAAATATCAAGGTATCTTTACTCATCATTCACCTGCTTCCTTTTTTTTTCCACAGGGAATGCCAACTATGTGTGTACGCGTCGAGGAGGGGACTGTGTTCCCTTTTACTGTCCTCCTGAATGAAACCTTGGGACATGGGGATGTAATGGAGGATTCACATGTTGTAGAAGGTGAGAAAACTCTCCTTTAATCAAGATGTAGAATCGGCTACTCTGATTGCTTACGAATGTCATTTAAAAAGCATTGCAAGGCATTGGCCTGAAGAAAAAGAGATGTTTCAAAAGCAGAAAGGAAGGCAGGAGAGATTGAATTTTGGGGATTCAGTTGCTAGAAAATATATTAAACTTTGTTTAATCTATTATTTTATCTCATTTGTAGAATTTGAAAATAATGAAATCTGCCTCTACTGCCTTGGATATCTTCAAGAGCTGACTAATGATTTGACATCACCATTTCCCATCACTTTCTATTTCTTTATCTCTCAATCCAAATTGCTATCAATGCATTGAAGGAAAAAATACAAAAAAAAAATCCATGAAAATATAGCTAAATCAGCATTGAAGTTGTGTGATTTCTTTTAAAGCGGCTCAGGACAGTACATTTGTGTGACTGCATGAATGGAGAGGAGGCAGCGTAGATGAACATGAGCATAAAAGCACAAAAGGGAAAAAAACAGTTCAATCTATCAAAAGTAGTATATAAAAATAATATTCCTAATTTGTCTTTTATGGTACTGCTTTTGATAGCTTGGACTGTTTTAGGAATACAAGTCAAAATAGGTAAGAAAACACCTATCCAGGGGTGGGATTCTACCAGTTTGCACATATTCGCTAGAACTGGTTGTTAACATTCTAAGCAATTCAGAGAACCAGTCATTAGAAGAAATTACTGACCTAATCCTGTAAGGAAGGCAGGAAGAAAACATTCTGGTGTTGCTTACAGAAACTGCCTCTCCGTTAACCCTTATTACATTCTTGGCAGGACAAGACTCCCTGTCTCAGGAATTTCTCTGGAGTTTTTTTTTCCCTTCCTTTTCTGGTACTTTGCTTGTGTGGAGTGACCATTCAAAGTTTCAATGGCACTGAAAAAAGTAACTTATGACTATTTTTCACACTTACGACTGTTGCAGCATCCCCACAGTCATGAGAGGCCAGGTGAGGAAATGCATGCCTCGATGTGCGTGATATTGAGTTGGCCACACCCAGCCAATAACATGACCACCAAGCCATGTCCACCCAGTCACATGACCACAAAGCCATGCCCACCACCTAAGCCACACCCACAGAACCGGTTGTTAAAAATTTGAATCCCACCCCTGCACCTATCCACTTTAGATCACCAGATTCAGACAGATTGCATCCCAGATTTCTGAAGGAGCTAGCAGATGTGATCCTACAACCACTAAAGGTGCTGGCAGATGTGATCTTACAACCACTGAATATCTTTCAAAGATATTGGAAACACCAGATGATTTGGAAAAGACCTGATGTAGTTCCCATCTTCAAAAAAGGAAAATAAATGGATCCAGAAAACTACAGACCAATCAGTCTCACTCTTCCTGAAAAGATCATAGAAAAAATAATCAAGCAATGGATCTGCAAACACTTGGAAACAAGCAAAGCTATCACTAGAAGCCAATATGGATTTGTCAAAAACACATCATGCCAGACAAAACCTATCGTACTCTTTGACAACGTGACTAAATTATGGACCAGCAGACTTGAACAATGGGCCCTATTCAAAAACATGCAATTCAATAGTGTGATGTCTCCTGTGGATGATGGCTCATCCATGTCTTCCTCAGAGGCCTTGAGGGAGAATGAGAGCATTCCTGGCATGTCCAGTATTGCTGACCCTGAGCTGCAGAACATGCCTCATCTGGGGAATGGCCAATGAGGAAGAGGGGAGGAACTGCCAGCCTTGGTGGATTCTAGAGTGTGCAGGGCAGAGAGGCGGAGATCTGCCAGACTGATGGGGAAAATGCCTCATCCCTCTTAATGGGCTCCACCAGGAGGGGCTATTTAGCACAGCAGGCAGAGGGAAGGCCAGAGTGGGGGCCATGGAAAGGGAGAAGAAAGGGGTGGAGGAGGCCCCTCAGTCTCAGAATGATGGGTGAAGAAGGCAGAGAACTTCCTGGGTAGAGCGTAGCCAGCAGTTGCTGTCCAGCATCCAAACTCCCAGCACATGTGGTCCAGATAAGGCGCAGCTTCCAGGGGCATACAAGGGAAACTGGAAGCATGCAGCTCTAGCACTGTTCAGGTGTAGAGGACTTACTGCAACCACCTAACCAACCAGCCTGGCTCCCCGGGAAGGTTCTCTGCATATGTTCAGAGGTATGACCTCCCCCATTAGATAGGGGTATAAATCTGTTTCTTTTCTCTTCTCTGGAGCTGGGGGATGAGTCCAATGAGAACCCTGCTTGCTGTCAACTTGTAAAGCATTCCTATGCCTGTTTTTGAGTTGCCATAAGAAGGAGGAGGGGAACCCGAAGGAGCAGTATGGCAATTAAAAACAGAAGTACATTCCAAGCTTATCTTACAAAGTTTGTAGCCTAGGCTACCAGATCTTCTGCCCATGAAACTCCTTCATTGGAGAATGTGATTGATGGCACCCAGTCCACAAATGTGTTTCCTTGGAGAATCTTATTTATGACGCACCCAAGGGAAAGTGGGGAAAGAGGGTCACCGGTGACCATAAATTACATGTGGCAGAGTTGGCTTCAATGGATCAATGCCGACATGTTGCTCCTAATAAATCTTTTGGATTCTTTTGAAGCTTGGCTCATGGTTCATGATTTTAATCAGGGCAATCACCAGTACCCTGACACTTGCCTGGCCTCCCAGTGTTGAGGCGAGGCTGGGCATCATGTGTTGAGGGAAGTAGCCAAGGAAGGAAAGGCATGTCGGCAGGCGAGGCTCAGGCAGGTGAGCAAAGGAGTGTCTGGGAGGGGAGGGGCAAGGCACCAGACAAGGGAGGCCAGCCAGTGGTGGGATCAGCCAGTTTTCCAAACTTCACTAAAAGTTAGCTATCGGTTCTAGTGAACTGGTACGAACCAGAAATTTGAGGACAGAGAGGACAGGTGCATTACCCTTATTTGCCTCTTACCAGAGATCATCAACTAGTACAATCAATGCCATTTCTGTCCCATAACTGGACCTGAAAATTTACTGAAAGGCGTCTAGTCTCCATTTCATCCAGAGCCTTCTGGAGTTGCAGTGCAACCACTGTGCAACACAACTGGATGAAAATTGTACAGTAAGTTTGGATCGAATGATAGCTTCTTAAGGATGGCTGGAACATCACTTCCATAAAGGAAATTCCCCTACTGTAGTAATTACTGAATACACCTACCCAGAAGTCATTGCCCTGGACATTTCAAGTGACAAGTGACAAGAATCTAATAAGCAAGTGATTGTGCTGGCAGCCCTGAGGATCCTGTCCACTTCCCCAGGTCCAACAAAAAATCATACTGCTCCAAAATAATATGGCCAGTCTGTTCCCAGGGGATCTTGAATGGATGTGCAGTATGCTTGAGCTCCAATTTACAGCGAATCTGAGAAATTATAGCAATCAGATGTTAAAAACTACTATATGCAGCTCTGAAGATAATCATCCCAGTCCTCCTTCCTGAGGAAACGCCAAGTAACCTTGAACAGGACCATTGGGAGACTCTCTGGGAATGTACCAAATCCAGGGAAATACTGGTGCTTCATCATTTTTAATGCTACATGGTAGACCTTAATAACAGCTCTGACCTATGTTTCATTAGATTTGTCCTTTGTTTTCCTCCAGCTGTGCCCTAGCTCTCTCAGCCCTTTTCAACACTCTTGACTCCCCTGTGAACCATGGGGAGTTCCAGGGCCTATGCACCAGGAGAGGGCACATAGGTGCAATCCTATCCAGAGCATCTGCCTCTTTCTCATTCCAGGTTGCACACAGAACCTCCACAGAAATATGTAGCAGTGTCCATGGGAATTTCCCTGCTTCCTTTGGAACCCAAGCAGGTCCATCAGTTGCCATTTAAAAAGAAAAGAAAAGAAAATGGCTTCTGAAAATACTTCCAAAAAATAGTGAGATATAAAAAAGCATTAAAGCAATTCAGAATGTTCCACTTTGGTGGAGACTTTTAAATTATTTTAGAATTATATTTTGGATTTGGTTATACTATGATATTACATGATATTTTTAAGTAAACCAGTGGCTGACTATATGCCTAAAAATAAGATAATATATTTTGCTTATATTTTTATATTTTTCTGAAGTAAGGATTAATTTACCTTTCTTTAATGTTATATAGCCAAGCATTATTTTTCTGGATTCCCAGAGGTTCAATAGAAATGAAGGAAACACTTTTCTCTACCAACTTTGACTTGGTAAGAACTGACCCTGGGATCTTTTGAAACCACACCAGGTTAGCCGTTCAACCAAGTCCCATGCTCTTCCTAGGAGTTTTGCAACCCACAGAAATGTTTCAATACAAGGTAGGTGCAGCAATGCCTTATGTAAGAAACATAAACATTACTCCTAAGAATCATTTCAATATTTCATTGAGGCAATATGACGGAATCATTATTACTCTACAAATAGAGAAGTATCTCTTGTTTCAAGAGTAAGATTTGGTCCAGAATCAAATCCAATATGAAGATCTTTTTTCTGGTCCTCACATTCCTTTTCCTTGCAATTCTGCCTGAACCAAGTAAGAAACTAAATTACTGGTAATTTAGAAAGAACTGATAACTCACTCTACTCTAAACAAGTAGATCATATTTGAAAATGCAGTAATATACGGTATGTCTTTGTTGGATCTAGCATTTAATCCAAGGCAAGAATTTATCACAAGCAGAAGAAATAGATTTCTGGAATTCAACATCTCAATCATTGACACCTTTTAGCTTTACTTTGAGTAAATACTTTTGAGAAGTACAGTCTATTAACAATTTGAACTTCAAAATCTCTGAAAAATATGCCATTGACTTTTCTTCTGCATTAAAACTAAAAATCTAGCATAATAAATGGCATCAAGGAGGAACAGGAAAGCCAATATAATGATTTATTTTTCTGTACTGGGGTTTTTGTTGTTGTAGCTTTCTTTCTTTCTTTCTTTCTTTCTTTCTTTCTTTCTTTCTTTCTTTCTTTCTTTCTTTCTTTCTTTCTTTCTTTCTTTCTTTCTTTCTATCTATCTATCTTTTCTACCAAGTAAGGACTGAGGCTAGTAGTGGAGAGAAAGATATCTCAACAACGTCTTAATTGGGGAGAATCAAATTGTTTCCTTCCAACTGCATTAAGAGGTATATGCATGCTAGCCATTTTTACTCTAGGTCTGGGTTCAGACTTTACTCGGTATGTGATTCCTGCACTTCTGCTGAAAGAAGACAGAAGAAATGGATCTGTCTAATCAGCTGGAACTGCCTGAAGGCCTAAGAATTCTGCTATTCTGAGAAGCAGATGATGCCATGAAAGCAGAAATTTGTATGAATATCCTCATTCACCTTTTTTCTTTTCACAGGGAATGCCATCTATTTGTGTTACAGTTGAGGAGAGGTCTGTGTTCCCTTTTACTGTCCTCCTGAATGAAACCTTGGGACATGGGGATGTAATAGGGGGTTGACATGCTGTAGAAGGTGAGAAAACTCTCCTTTAATAAAGATGCCATGGTGTAGAATTGGATAATCTGACTGCTTATGGACTTCATTTAAAAAGCATTGTAAGGCATTAGCCTGAAGAAAAAGAGATGTTTCAAAGACAAAAAAGAGGGCAGGAGAGATTGAATTTTGAGGATTCAGCTGCTAGAAAATACAATAAACTTTGTTTATTTTATCATTTGTAGAATTTGAAAAAAAAAAATTTCCATCTATTGCCTTGGATATCTTCAAGAACTGACTAATGACTTGACATCACCATTTCCCATCACTTTACCTTTCTTTATCTCTCAATCCAAATTGCTATCAATGCATTGAAAAAAAATTTAGAAAAATTTCCCTGAAGATATAGCTAAATGAGCATTGAAATTGTTGTGTGATTTCTTTTAAAGCAGCTCAGGACAGTACATTTGTGTGACTGCATGAATGGAGAGGGGGGTGGCATAGATGAACATGAGCATAAAAGCACAAAGGGAAAAAACAGTTCAATCTATCAAAAGCAGTACGTAAAAAAGAATATTCCTAATTTTCTTTTATGGTACTGCTTTTGGTAGCTTGGACTGTTTTAGGAGTACAAGTCAAAATAGGCAAGAAAATGGTAAGAAAACACCTATCCACAACTTCAGATCTCCTGAACCAGTCAGATTCCATCCCATCCTGAAGGAGCTGGCAGATGTGATCTCGGAACCACTGAACCATACCTTTCAAAGACACTGGAAATACCAGATGATTGGAAAAGAGCTGATGTTGCTCCCATCTTAAAAAATAAAGGGGTGGGTGGGACTACAGACCAATCAGTCTCACTTTTCCTGAAAAGATCCTGGCAAAGATAACCAAGCAATGGATCTGCAAAAACTTAGAAACAAGCAAAACTCTCACTGGAAGCCAATATGGGTTTGTCAAAAACACATTATGCCAGACAAAACATATTGTACTCTTTGACAAATTGTCTAAATCATGGACCAGCAGACTTAAACACTGGGTCCTATTCAAACATGTGCAATTCAATATGAGGAAAGTAAGGTTTTACATTTAGGCAAGAGAAACCAAATGCAAAGGTTTAGAATAGGTGAAACATTGTTCAACAGTTGTAGCTGTGAGAGGAATCTAAACGCCCTAGTGTATAGCCATTTAAATATGAGCCAACAGTATGCTTCAGCTGCCAAAAAAGTGAATGCAGTCCTAGGCTACAGAAATGGATGGGTAGCTTTGAAATCATGTGTAGTGTTTACCACTGCTTTGGTAAGTCCCCAGTATACTACATTCAATTTTGGTCACCATGATACAAAAAAGATGTTGAGACTCTAGAAAGAGTTCAGAGAAGAGCAATAAAAATGATTAACGGGCTGGAGGCTGTTGTGAATCAATAAAAGTGAATAACCTAAATGCAAATTAGGGGTTGAAAACCTGCACACTTGATTGGTCCTTATACAACAACTTGGGATTGGGCCAGAACCAGTCCCTGATTGGCCACTTTTGGGACTGTCCTTATTGGTCAGTAGTGAACCTGTTGCACATTTTCATTGGTTAATAAGGCAGCAGCTAACCCTATAAAAGGGTTACTGCTGCCCATAGCATTACTCTGTTATGTTCTATCACTTTATTAAAGAGTTGAAGTCACTGCTCAGATGTCTGGTCTCCCTTATTCTCCATACTTAACAGAGGCTAAAATATACGATGAACAATTGCAGGAACTAGGAATGTCTAACCTAACAAAGAGGAAGACCAAGAGTGACATGACAGCAGTTTTTTAATATTTAAGTGGCTGTCACAATGAAGAGGGGGACAAACTATTCTCCAAAGCAGGGGTCTTCAACCTTGGCAACTTTAAGATTTGTGGACTTCAACTCCCAGAATTGAATTCCTCAGCAAAGCTGGCTGAGGAATTCTGGGAGTTGAAGTCCACAAGTCTTAAAGTTGCCAAGGTTGGAGACCCCTGCTCCAAAGCACCTGAAAGCAGGACAAGAAGTAGCAGTTGGAAATGTATCAAGGAGAGATCCAACCTAGAACTAGGAAGAAATTTTACGACAGTAAGAAGAACTAACCAGTGGAATGGCTTGCCTCCAGAAGTTGTGGGTGCTCCATGATTAGAGGTTTTTAGGAAGAGATGGGACAGCAATTTGTCCAGAATGGTATAGGGTCTCCTCCTTGAGCAAGGGATTGGATTAGGAGACCTCCAAAGTCCCTTCCAATAGCAATAGCACTTAGGCTTATATACCGTTCTGCAGTGCTTTACAGCAGTCTCTGAGTGGTTTACAACATCAGCATATTGCCCCCAACAATCTGGTTCCTCATTTTATTAACCTTAGAACAGGTATGGCTAACCTTTTCGGCAATGAGTGCCCAAAGCGTGCATGTGCGTGCATTGCCAAAATGAAATGCACGCATGTCCCCCGTGCATGCATGTGTATCCCACGCATGCATCTCCCGCACATGCATGTGCATCCCCCCCATGCATGTGCCCTGCCCCCACCCATGCACCCCACCCCCACACATGGGTGAGACCTGAAGACCAGCTGGCTGGTGAGAGGCACACACACATACACAATGGAGCTCTATGTGCCATCTCTGGCATAGGTGCCAAAGGTTTGCCATCACGGCCTTATAGAAGGATGGAAGGCTGAGGCAATCTTGAGCCTGTTTAGGATCAAACTCTTGGCAGTGGCAGAGTTAGCCTGAAATATTCTATTCTAACTACTGTGCCAACATTATTCTGAATTCTTTATATCTTTTAGTTTGAATTGTTGCCTTTGGGCCATGCCCCTGGTCATCACACTTTTCCACAAAAGTGTGAAATTCTTACATGTACTGTTGTAAGTCTGTTGCTACATAAAAAAGTTTGAACGATAAGATGCACCAGACCATTACACTAAACTAGGTTTAGAGAAGGAAAACAAAAAAAAAATAGTTTTTGGCCTCTGTGTGTCCCATTTTTGACCTACCAGGCTTCCCAGAAGCACTTTGCAGGCAAACAGGTCCATTTTGGCCTCCCAAACCCTCCACATGTCCCATTTGTGCCCTCCCCAGCATCCAGTAGTGCTCTGCCAGCCAAAAATGGCATTCCCAGAAGGAAGGGAATTTAAAAGCAGCACCAAAGTAATGTGAGATAAATTCTGAACCAACATGAGAGCAAAATAAAGAAACAAAAGTCCCTTTTGGAGCAGAAGAAAACCTCCAAGAAACTAGAAATCAGCTTTGGCTCAGAAGCAGCATCAATATCTCCAACCTGAGGCAACTGGATACCTTGGCCAACCATTAGGTATGGGCCAAGTCCTGAAATGTTGAAGGCTGGTGAAAGCAATCAAAGGCTTTAATAACATTATAACACAAGCCATCTTGCAGCAGGAGCACCTAGCACCTTAGGAAAAAAAAACCAAAGTACTGTGCTATACCATGCTATACTTTCAACCCAAGAACTAAAGAACCTAAAAACTAATCAGAAAGCACCACTTTACAGAAATAGAAACAGGATAAATATTTTATGATTTGAAGAGAATGGAGAAAGGCTATGTGGCCTTTATGTATCCTCCTTACCTTTTGAGGCCTGAGGAGAGAACTGCACTCTCTCCATTTTTCCTTGTCAGGCTTAACACACACAGAGCCCAGTCTCAGCTCTCTATTCACTCAACTGCTATTGGCTAAGTATGCAAAATACTCAGATATTTTTCAGGTAAATGAGTGCCTTTAATGCCACATATAGAGGGGATTTGTTCACTCAGGTATATTTTGGTCACAGCATAGATCTTAAGAATATTTCAGAATAATCTGTTTATTTTTGTTTCTGTCATAAAACTAAAGATTTTATATAAAATTGTCCACAAAACCAAAACCCGTGTAGGGCTTCACTATGCCAAAATCCCGAGTTTTTTCTTTTTTTCTTTCCAAGTCAATAGATATCTTGTTAGGCAGCTGATAAGATTCTGTCCAGTGTGAGAACTGGATTGGTGAATTGGTGAATCCTCAACACAATCATTTGTCTGCAGAAATCATTTGTCATTTGTCTGAAATGGGAATTTAAGAAAGCAAGATAGGAAAATTTTTGTACATTTTGAATTTGACGTTGGAGATCTGGAACGTTCCATGGACAGCCAAGAAAATATATAAAGGGAACAATCAACTCAGAGTTCTCCATTGAAGATCAAATGCCTGGTCTCAAATTATCCTATGTGGGGCATTAAATGAAGACCTAAATTTCTGGAAAAGGTTCTGATGTTAGGAAAGCTAGAAAGAAAGAGGAGAAGAGGAAACCAGCTGCAAGCTGGTTAGATTCAGTTACAATGGTTAATGATGCAACATTAGAATACCTGAAGGAGCAGGCTAGGTACAAATTGCCATGAAGAAAATCTAAGTGGGTGCTAAGAGTTGACACCAATTTGAAGGCATATAATCACTCAATCAATCAGATTGATCAGTGTTAAGAAATTGGTACAATTGGGTGGCACTAACTGCAGCCAAAAAATGTGGTTCAAATGAGCCAAGAGAAAGAGAGTGCACAGGCCCTTCACTCTGAAAGGAGAAAGAAGTGAAGTTATGAAGATGTTTCATATACTGATTTCAAATGCATATTTCAACTGTTTTTCCCCACAAACAGTTACTTAAGATTACTCAAGGACTATCAGTGGTTTCTTCTTAATGCAAGATTAAGTGTAGAAATGGTTATTGCAAGCTATATCCTTGGTATCCTGAAATTTTGGGTGAAATAGAGGTTTACAGAATTGCTCTGTACTCATTGTTGCTACAGCAAATGAGGCAACTACCTACGCACCAGTCCAAAATGAAGATGCAAATGGAAACGCTCAGGGGTGGGATTCAACTGGTGTTAAATCCATATAGAACTGGAAGGGACCTTGCTGGTCTTCTAGTTCAACCCCCTGCTCAAGCAGGAGACCTATACCATTTCAGACAAGTGGCTGTTCAGTCTCTTCTTAAAAACCGTCAGTGATGAAGCACCCATAACTTCTGGAGGCAAGCTGTTCCAACGTTAATTGTTTTCACTGTTAGGAGGTTTATCCTTAATTCCAGGTTGCTCCTCTCCTTGATGACTTTTCATTTCTTGTACTGCTTTCTGGTGCTTTGGAAAATAAGTTGACCCCCTCTTGTTTGTGGCATCCCCTCAATACTGGAACATCACTATCATGTTACCCCTAATCCTTTTTAGTAGACTAGCCATACTCAGTTCCTGTGTCCCTTCTTCAAATGTATTAGTCTCCAGGCCTTTAATCAACTTGGTAGTTCTTCTCTGCACTTTTTCCAATACCTCAACATATTTTTTGTAATGTGGTGACAAAAATTGGATGCAGTATTCCAGGTGTGGCCTTACTAAGGTTTTATAAACCATTACTAATACTTCATGTGATTTGATTCTTCAGAGCAGATTATCCATTATGTTCCAAAGTTCAAAATGTATTCATTTACAAAGACCAAATCATTCATGTTATGAAAATTAAATACATAAATAAATAAAGCTAATGTGTGAGGTACATTGGATCAATCATAAGGCAGCAATCAAAACAGAGAAATTTATATTTTCCTAGGAATAATGTAGTGGCAGAAAACACAATTTTATTTTTGTAGAATTTGGCAGGTGAAAGTTGCTTGTGGATATTTGTGGAATTCTACTTGAAAGGAAAATATTGCCACTTATCACCTCACACATAAACAAGCAGTAAGAAATATGGCCAAATAGATAAGATGTCAATAGCTTTATATTCATGAAAATGTTAAAATATTATCCACAGAAATTAAAGTTGAATGATCCAAAATTTTATTTAGTGCATTGAAATTTCCAAGGAATGTACTTGAAAGGATGAACATCATATGATATGATCTTGAATTATACAGAATACCAAGGCTTTAGAGTTTGGCTGTCTATCAAAAGTTATGGTTATATCATGCTTTGAGGCTGGCTAAAAGGGTAATACTGAGAAATACTGAAAGAATAATACTGAGAAAAGTTATCTTATTCCATACACTAAGAAATGGCTTTTGGAAATGCTTTCAAAAATATTAAAATATAATTAAACAATTTTATAAGATTTGGGACCTATTTTATCAATGGTTAGAAAATAAAATGAGATAATGAAATGTTATGTCTCCCCTTTAATTGCAGGCAAGCAAAACAAAAAGCAGCCGTTTCAGAATTAATTCAAACCAAAACAAAGTCCCACAAGAGAACGGCTGGCGTGAATTCCAATACACAGCAATAAATCCTCACTCTGTTCGGCAATCCGGTAGTGGCAGTAAATCACAAGCCTCAGAGAGTCTGCTGCAATGTCTTCACTCCCAATTAGTCACTTTGCTTCTGGTGAATTCCACCAGCCCAGCCGTGTCCTTTTATTCACTTAGGAAGCGTGCTCATTTGCCTAATTAGTGACTCGCTCTACGCTTTCTTTCTAACTGTTTTTGTCTCCTTAGCCTCCTTCTATTTCTGACGTCTAACCATAAGTTTTCCAGATTCTCATCTCCACTGGAAAACTCTCTCATGCCTTCCCTGTCAGCCATTCCCGGCTGCTGATCAGATAAAGAGCCAGAGGAGGTCGAAGGTCCTGACAACTCTATTATTTCAGGTCTGTCTTCCCTTGTTACATCCATCTCCTCATCCTAGTTACTATTCCAATCACTAAGCAATGCCGGCTCATATTTTGCTGCCATGTCCTCATCACTTGAACTCATATCTGCCACAGGAGAAGAATCCAAACCCGGAGCCACAACAATGAAATATGTAGAATTTTACAATATATGGAGAACAGAATTATATAGAATATAATATAAAGATACATTATTATTGGATGGATTTAGGATAATAATATGCATTGTTATAATATAAATCAATTGAAAAATAGGGAATATCTCGCATAACATGAAGGAACAATAGTACAGTCAAATGAATGATTAATAATGATAATAATGTTATGCTGGCATCTTGCAAAAGTTTTAACTTTATTCTCGCTTTCTTACCTTGCCATATATATTTCAACACAATTTTATTTAAATCTTCAAAATAATCTTTTCCAAGCCTAACTGGAATTGTTTGGAACAAATATAAAATTCTGGGCAGTATATTCATCTTGATTGTTGAAATTCTCCCTATTAATGACAGTTGTAAATTTTCCCATTTCACCAAATCTAGCGCTATCTGCTGCTTAAGTTTGATATAATTATTCTCTTTTAGTGTACTACATCTTGCTGTCAAATGTATCCCCAAATACTTGATCTTATTCGTGACCTGAATTTTCAACAGATCCACCAGTTCTTCCTTTTGTCTTGATTGCATATTTTTTGTCAAGATCTTTGTTTTATCTTTATTTATTTTCAAACCAGCCACTTTTCCATATACCTCTATCTTTTCTATCAATTTTGATGCTGTTTCTATTGGGTCTTCTAAAATGAAGACCAGATCATCTACGAATGCTTGCAACTTAAATTCTTCCTTTTTAATTTTCATCCTTTTATATCCTTTTCTTCTCTAGTATTTCTGTTTAGCACTTCCAAGGTTAACACAAACAACAAAGGTGATAGTGGGCACCATTGTCTTGTTCCTTTTCTTATATCAATAGAGTCTGTCAGTTCTCCCTCTATCATTACCTTTGCTGTTTGATTATGATATATAGCTTCTATTGCTTGAATAATTTTTTTACCAAAGCCCATCTGTTCCAGCTGTAATAACATGCATCGCCAATTCACATTATCAAATGCCTTCTGTGCATCTAGAAATTTCAAAGCCATTTGTTTTTCAGGGTGTGCCTCGTAGTATTTCAAAGTGTCCAAGATTACTCTTATATTGTCTTTAATTTGTCTTTTTGACAGAAATCCATTTTGATCAGGATGGATAAAATTGTTTAAGTATTTTTTAAGTCTTCCTGCCAATATTGAAGCAAAAATTTTATAATCTGTGTTTAATAAGGAAATGGGTCTATAGTTCTTGATTTGTAATGGATCGGCCTCCTCTTTTGGGACAAGTGTGATATAAGCTTCTGACCATGATTTGGGTATCTTCTTCTTTAACATAACTTCATTCATGACTTCTAGCAATGGAAGGTTCAACGATTCTTGTAGTGTTTTACAAAATTCTTCCAGAAGTCCATCTGGGCCTGGTGCCTTTCAATTGTTTTGTTTCTTAAGTGCTTCAGTTAACTGCATCATCGTTATATTGCTTTCTAACATTGTTTCAATCTCTTTAGGTATCTGGGGTAACTTAGCATTCTGTAAGTACTGTTTAACTCTTTCCTCATCAATATTCTCTTGTGTGTATAGTTTCCCATAATAGTCTCCAATGATTTCCTTCTTCTCTTTACTACCATAGCAAACTTGGCCTTGGTCATCTATTCATTGCAATATTTTCCTTGATTCTTTCTCCTTTCTCAATTTATATGCTAACTATCTACCTGGTTTATTTGCATCTTCAAAGTAGTTCTGTTTCGCACCTCTGATTTTCTGTGCTAGTTCTTCTTTTTCTATTAGTCCCATTTTATGTTTAATTATATCCATTTTTAACTTAATGCCCTTTTTCTGTGGCATTTTCTGTAGCTCTTTTTCAAGTCCTTTGTACTCATCCTCTAATGCCCTAGAGGCTAGTCCTTTCATGGTATTTCTTTTCCTTGTATAGTCTATTATCAAGCCTCTGGCATATGCCTTCGTTGTATCCCATACATTCTGGATTGATGTATCTTCTTTTTTGTTTTCTCTAAAGAAGAAAGCCAGTTCTTTCTCCATCCACTGTGTGAAGTCTTTTTCCTTTAAAATAGTATTATTTAACGTCCATCTAGATCTTCTTCTTTGTCCTTTCCATTTAATTGTCATTGGATTGTGATCTGCCCAAGTACTTGTTTCAATATTTATTTCTTGAATATTAGCTGACAATTATGTTGACATCCATATCATATCTATTCTGGACCATGATAAATGTCTATTTGAACAGAAGGTGTATTGTTTAGTCTTAGCATTTCTTTTTCTCCATGTATCTTTCAAATTTATTTCATCTATCATTTTAAAAAAAGATTTAGGGAGAATCTTTCTGTTTTGCTTTGTTGTTTTTTGTGCTGTATAGTCCAATTTATTATCTACAATTCCATTAAAGTCTCCCATCATAACTATATTAGCATAGTCCAGTTCAATTATTTTCATATGTAATTTTTTATAAAATTCTTCTTGATTGTCATTTGGGGCATAGATTGCAATCAGGAGTGTTTTCATATTATTGTCCATTACTTCCACCATTAGTAATCTTCCATCATCATCGGTATAAATCAATTTCCCTGGGATAATATCTTTAATGTATAAAACCACTCCTCTTTTCTTCCATTGTGTCAAAGAAGTTAATATTTTCCCTAATTTTGGCTGTATCAGCAATTGTTCATGTTGCTTTTGGATATGTACTTCTTGTAGGCAGATTATATCAAATTTTAATTTATTTAATTTATGGAAAGTTTTTATTCTTTTAACAGCTAAGTTAAGTCCATTTATGTGAATTGTAATCAGTTTTTTCTCTTCCATGGTTATATTTTGTAGTTAGGTTTAGCAGCTCTTGTAGATCTTGGTTCAAGTTGTTCTTTGACTTCCACCTTTTCGCCTACTGCACCTTCTTCTTTTTCAGTCGCCATTTGGTGGTCATCTTGGAATTCAATTAGTGACATTTCTTTTTCTGCCTCCTCCTCTTTCCCTCTAAAGAATTCTGTGTAAAATGATTCAGCTTTCTCAATTGAGTCAATTCTATATCTCTGTTCTTGCCATGTGAACATTAAACCTTCTGGAATCAGCCATCTATAATTCACCTCTTTTGTAAGTAGAATTTTAGTCAGATATCGGTATTCTCTTCTCATTTCTCTCACTTTTCTGGGTACTTGTTTCAGGAGCACAATCTCCTTGTCTTTATATTTCAATGTTTTCTCTCTTGCCACTTGCAATATTTGCGTTTTAATGGCTTTCTTTGTAATCTGATGTGAACTTCTCTTGGTAAGCTGTTTCTCGTTGCATATCTTGTGAAGGCTCGATAAACCTCATCTATTCCATCCATCATCTTCTCTTTAGTTATTTCCAAAGCTTCAGCCAAAATTTATATCATTATCTCAGCTAAATTTTATCCCTTTTCTTCCTCTATGTTTTGGAATCTGAGATAAAATTCTGATCTGTCCATCTCCCATCTCAACATCCCAGTTTTTTCTTGCTCAACCACAGTTAATCTGCTATCAATATCTCCAATCTTCTTATCTCTTTGTTTATCTTCTTCTTCAATTTTTTGGAATCTCTCATCATACTTCATCATCATTTGTTGAATGTTCTCCACCTTTTTATTAGTTTTCCTGTTCTTTGTTCAATGTTCTCTGTTCTCTTTTCAATATTTTCTGTTCTTATTTGAATATTTTGAATTCCTTGCATAATCATCTGCAGTGTCACTTTTTCCTATTATTTTTCTTGCTGTAACATGGTGTGTATTGAGCATTGTCCTCCATATGGTGAAGAGGAAGAAGTAGAAGTTGAGGAACCAGGGGCTGTTAGTTTCCCACTCATTTCAGACAATTCAAAATATTCAGGTTCTTCTAGACCTTAATCCACTTGTGAAACAACCAATTGTAATTCCAAGTAAAAACAGTGGAAAAAAAGAAGCCAAACAACAACAACAACAACAACAACAATAATAATAATAATAATAATAATAATAATAATAATAATAATAATAATAATAATAATAATAAATTCTTCAGGTTCTTGTATACCTTAATCCAATCGATTGGTTAGATAGCAGTAAAAATTCAAAAATGGAAGAAAAGACCATAAACACACACACAAAAAGAAAAAATTGTTAAATCCTTAAAAAGGCAGGAAAGTAAAACTAAAGAAGAGAAAAGAAAAGTTCTTCAGGTTCTTCAACACCTTGATCCAATTAAAAAGTCTCAGGTATAAAAGGTTGCATAAGAAAAAAAAAGAAAGCCACAAAAAAAAAAAAAACCCCCAATATGGAAGGTAAATAGAAAAAAAAATACAAGGGAGGGAGAGAGAAAAAGAGACTACTCCCTTAATAAGAAAAAAAGGGAAGGAAATCATTAATACTAAAGCTTTTCCTTTAAAATAAAATGCAAACATAAAAATTAGACTTCAAAAACAAATAGAAAGACAAAAACAAGTTCCAAAAGGCCAAAAATCAAAAAATCCAAATAGCTATTACAAAAAGTAAGCTAGTAAGGAGGGGGTTTGTTTCAGTAAGAAACAGCCCAGCTTAAAAATAATAAAAAGAGCACACTGCATCTTGTTTGGTTATCCAAGGCTTTTGTAACTCTCCTCTTCAGAGTCTTATCACCTTTTTTTTCTATGAACTTCAACACCAGACTCCAACTATTGATAGAAACCTAGAAGAGCACCTGCAATAATACTCTCCCATGCTCTTCCCTCTATCTTATCAAACAGGCAATGTCCTTGAAAAGAAGTCTCAGTTCTTTCTCAGCTTTGTCTGGTCAAGAAAAAAAAAGAGATAGAATATTTCCAAGCCTCTAGTTGGCAGTGTTACAAAGTTTCTTTTGCTTTCACTTTCCCCCTCCTTTTCCAAACAAGATATAATAAAAATTAATTAAAAAGGGAAAAAGATATTTAAAAAGATGACTAAAAGGGAGTCTCTAGCCTAGAATATTATAAAGTCAAAAAGGGGAGAAAGGATAGGTGGAAGAAGAAAAAAAAACCAGTCCAGTTTCAAAATATAAAATCATGTGTAGAAAATCCAGCAATGAGAAAAAAAAAATTACTTTGTTTAAAATTGCCGCTTAATCACTTCTGTCAAAACTTTTACAGATTCTTTCTTTTCCTTAGGGTGTCCTTTCAAATCTTAAGGTAAAGAAAAAGTTCTCACCAAACCGGCATACTTTCTCTTTCCGTTCTCTTTCGTTTCAGAGCTGTCCCAACTTCGGCAGCTTTAATGGCTGCCTCTTTGCCACTGGCAAAAAGAGCTTCTCCTAGATCTACCAGGGACTTTGTGGTGTCCCTGGGATTGACAGGATGCGCTCCTTACATTCACCATCTCTTCAGGATGGTTTAGATACGTTTGGACCGTCCAGGAGCAAAGATATCAGCAGCGATCTCAGATCTCCAAGATCGCATGCCGTATCGTCGCAACGCCAGCTCTGCCCTCCCAAAATATTTTCACAGCCCTCTTTTTGACTCATGCAGTATACAGGTCCTCGATTGAATAGTGTAGTTTGCTTATATTTTATCATTTTTCTAAAGTAAGGATTAATGTACTTTAATATTAGCAGAATCTGAAAATGCAGAATTTAAAAAATATTAAAAAGTGTTTTGCTAGTCTTTAAATGTATATTTTAATAGAAATTTTTAAAAGATTTAGTAAATATGATTATTAAAAAACCCTTTTAAATGTTGAGTTGGAACAACATCCCTGATGAAAGCAATGATCCTACAGCTTTGTGAAATGTTTTTCTTATTATCTTGATATGAGGCAAATTCAACAAAAGATTCCCAATCATGTTTACTGACATTTCAGTGGATTATAGAAAAGTTAGAAATCACTTCCTGTGTGTTATAAATGTAGATGCTTGGAGGTGACTTTGACATGGACTGTATAATTGGCACTTCCTCTATTCTTGTTCTGTTTTGGTTTAAGGTTCTTATTATTGTTAATAAGTATTGGGAAGAGAAATAAAGTTTAGAGACATTTAATAAAAATGATGGCCGCATGAAATTCTTGTGGCTGAAGCAGGAGTATGTGACATGCTCAGCAATGACGGCATATACAGTTTGTAGAACCCAGCTGTCCTTTTCACTTTACCTTCTAAATCTACAATACAAATAAAGTTGCAGGAATATTTCCAGCACTAAATATATCAGAGGTGGTATTCAGCATGTTCTGACCAGTTCTGGAGAACCGGTAGTGGAAATTTTTAGTAGTTCGGAGACCCAGCAAATCCCACCTCTGACTGGAGATTTTACACTATCCTTCCCTGCCATGCCCACCAAGCCATGCACACAGAACCAGTAGTAAAAAAAAATGAATCCCACCACTGCCATAGACACCCAACTAGAAACAGACCCAGCTGTTTTCCCAAGTCCCTATCACAGGACATGCAAGGATATAAGAGAAAATTGAGGTATTCTATCATTTGGCTCTAAACTGTATCATAGCTTTTCCAAAACTTCAAAAATTGGTGAATATGGACAAGTGTTATCTTTCTTAACTAGTAGTGTTGTGATAGAAATTCAAGAAGGACTTTTCTCTGCCCCACCTATGTCCAGGCAAGCGCTGATCTATGTTTGGTGAGCACTGATGTTGGGATTTTTTGAAACCATAGCAAGTTAACCATTCAACTAAATTTGTTGCTTTTCCAAAGCAACCTCCAGAAATGTTTCAACAGAAGGAAGTTACTACAATGCCTTATGGAAGAACAGTAAAAATAACACGTACCAGTATTTGCAATATTTCATTGAGGTGATATGATGCAATCATTATAGCTCTTTAAATAGAGAGCTTTGTTCTGAGCCAGGAGTAAGATTTGGTGTAGAACCAATCCCAAGGTGAAGATCCTGTATCTGCTCTTTGCATTCCTTTTCTTTGCCTTCCTGTCTGAACCAGTTAAGAAACTAAATTACTGTTAATTTAAAAAGGGCTGGTATCTTATTTCTTTCTAAACAAGTATGCTCATCTTTGAAAACAAGATAATTTTATACATCTTTGTCAGGTCTACCATTGAATCCACGGCTAGAACTTATTATGGGGTTAAGGAATGGACTTCTGAAATAAGTACTTCATTTTTAGCTAGAAATATCTCAATCATTGACACCTTTTAGTTTTTCTTTAAAGAAATAATGTTATGAAATATGGATTATTGACTAAATTTGAAACTTCTGAAAAATATATCATTGATTTTTCTTCTGAATTAAAACTAGAGATCCAACATAATACAGGGTATAGGGAGGGGCTGGAAAATCAATTAATTGATTCACTATTCTGTACTGAAATGTACTGGAGTGTGCATTATTGCAGGCTGATTGGTTTGGGGTTTGAAATTTAGGAATTATTTTGGTTTACCAAATTCTCACCAAATTGTTTATTTAATAAAAAAGAAAGTAATCATCTATTGAATCTAGGTATGTTCGGGGGGGGGATGAAATGAGGCATTATCTAGACTTGCAAACAAATTTAGAAACAGAGAAAATATCTTTCTTCTACCTATCACATAAACCCTTAGAATCAATATTTTCTTGAGAGTATATCAGGGGTGGGATTCATTTTTTTTAACAAACGGTTCTGTGGGTGTGGCTTAGTTGGTGGGCGTGGCTTTGTGGTCATGTGACTGTCTGACGTGGCCAACTAAACATCACTCACATCGAGGCACGCATCTCCTTGCCTGGCCTCTCATGACTGTGGGGATGCTGCAACAGTCGTAAGTGTGAAAAATGGTCATAAGTCACTTTTTTCAGTGCCATTGTAACTTTGAATGGTCACTCCACACAAGCAAAGTACCAGCAAAGGAAGGAAAAAAACTCCAGAGAAGTTCCAGAGACAGGAAATCTAGTCCTGCCAAGAATGTAATAAGGGTTAATGGAGAGGCAGTTTCTGTAAGCAACACAAGAATGTTTCCTTCCTACCTTCCTTACAGGATTAGGCCAGTAATTTCTTCTAACAACCGGTTCTCCGAACTGCTTAGAATGTTAACAACCAGTTCTAGTGAATAGGTGCGAACCTGTAGAATCCCACCCCTGGAGTATATGTGTAGTTTTGCAGTATATCGTGTTAGATAGCTGGAAGAAAGAGCCAGAACCACCAGCCATAGTAATTCAGGACTATATCCTAGCAAGCAAGGATCTGTAGTAATAGTGGAGAGAGAGATATTACAGCAAAGTATCTTGGGGTGAACCAGATTGTTTCCTCCCAATGTCTAAATTGGTATACACATGCCAACAATTCTACTCTAGATCACCTTAAACCAGGGGTCCCCAACCACCAGGCCGCGGACCGGGACCGGTCCGTGGAACATTTCCTACCAGGCCGCCGGTTTGCTGGGTGCCGCCATCTTGTTTGATGAGAAAGTGCTTCCGGGTGAGCTTTTCCAGTTGGAAAGCGGCGTTTGGGTCCTGAAGGAATCCTCGCGCCTTAGTTTCATCGAAGGAGGGGGGCTTCGAACGAAACTAAGGTGCGAGGATTCTTTCAGCACCCAAGGCAAGGCGAGCCAAGCGACCGTCCCGAAGCCGTCCGAAGCGAAGCCCATCGACAAAGGTACAAAGGAGGAGTTGAAGGTGGCGGGGAGAAGCGGGGGACGGCTGGCTGGCTGGTCGCTCAGCTTGCCTTGCCTTGTCATGCGTGCTGATGCCGGTACCGGGCCACGGCACAAAAAAGGTTGGGGGCCACTGCCTTAAACCATGATATATGCAGCAAATAAATTTGATGAATAAATAAAATAAATAGGTGTATGTTCAGGCTTTACTTGATATGTGATTTATTGGGCTGGTGCAGGGTTAGGAATTCTGCAATATTGGAGGTGTCTTAAAAATGGGAAATGTATATAAAAATCAAGGTACCTTTACTTGTTATTCATCTGTCATCATTTCCTGTTCACATTTCCTGTTCAAATTTGGTGTCAAGGTGGAAGAGGCTATTGTGTTCTCATGTGTCCTCCTTCTCAAAGTCTTGGGCCATGGGGATATAGAACAGGATGGACATGCTGTAGACGGTAAAAAAAAACAACTTGTCCCTAATATAGATGCAAACATACAGAGATCTGGATCCTTTTTCTGACTCCTATTTCCAGTCAAAAAGCATTGCAAAAGAGGTGGTATTCAGCAGGTTCTGACCAGTTCAGAACCAGTAATAATAAAATTATTATTTTTTCTTTCTTTCTTTCTTTCTTTCTTTCTTTCTTTCTTTCTTTCTTTCTTTCTTTCTTTCTTTCTTTCTTTCTTTCTTTCCTTCCTTCCTTCCTTCCTTCCTTCCTTTCCTTCTTTCTTTCTTTCTTTCTCTTTCTCTCTCTCTTTCTCTTTCTCTTTCTCTCTCTCTCTTTCTCTCTCTCTCTCTCTTCTCTCTCTCTCTCTTTTTCTCTCTCTCCTCCCTCCCTCCCTCCCTCTCTTTCCCAACAGTGGGTACCTGGACCAGTTAGATATTTTAGGAGCCTACTATTTCATTACAAGAGTGATTGCCATACAATATTACACTCCCTAAAATTCTTGAGGCTCTTTTATCTTAACTCATTTTTATATGCAATTTTGTTTGATGACTATGGGTTTTTGTATAATTGTTGGGAAGTTCCTGGTGAAGTAGAAACACCTTTAGCACATATGGTTCACAATTTAGTTAACCACTAAACCAATCAAAAATCAATGGAGGAGGCCACCAATAATTCAATACAAAAAAGGAATTTGACAACTGCTAGGGGTGTGGAGACTGCTACCACTACCAGCAACATTTCCCAGAGAAACCCAAAAAGGCCTTTCTTATCTTTTATGTTATCTTTTGTTATATGATGGAAGAAAGTGAATATAAATTATTTGTCTATGCTGCGATAGTTTAATAATTTTGTGTCAGTACTCTTGTTGTCCCAGAAAACCCTGGTCCTTTTACCTGGCATGCTAGTCCAAATGAATCACACTAGATAGGTGGAAAGGAAAAAAAAGAAAACTTTTATTTGCAAATAAAATGGTTACCCTGAAGCAAGTTCCAAATAGGCACACCTCCGCATGGATTGGATCTCCTTTTATACAATTTTGGAAAGCCTACATTGCCATGAACCAATCATGGAAGCACCTAACATTAGGGACCAATCATTAGGGGCAAATTTATCATGCATACATCTTCAGTGGGCATAGAAATTTAGTTTAACTAAAGATAATTCAGTTCACTTGAGATTGCAAGGTATGTTACAGGGTAGGTTGAGATCTAAGCAACCTGATACCAGGGTCTCATTCATCATTCTAGGGGACAGAAATTCCTGAGCAGGAAAGCAGATGGTTTATCTCAAAGTATTGTTATCTCTGCTATAAAAATATTCCAACTCTATGCAAGTTGGTGCCAGGCCCCTGACCATTTTTTTCTGTATCCATTTCTTCTGGAGTAAGGCAAAAATAAATGGTTAAATACATTAGACCATTTTATCACTTGATCTTTCTGCCTTATTTTATAATTATGTTTAATTATATTTATAATTATGTTTAATTATTTGATAGCATTATAATTAATTTTTTTTTTTTTTTTTTTTTTGGGGGGGGGGGGGGGGGGGGGGGGGGGGGGGGGGGGGGGGGGGGGGGGGGGGGGGGGGGGGGGGGGGGGGGGGGGGGGGGGGGGGGGGGGGGGGGGGGGGGGGGGGGGGGGGGGGGGGGGGGGGGGGGGGGGGGGGGGTTGGGGGGGGGTGGGGGGGGGGGGGGGGGGGGGGGGGGGGGGGGGGGGGGGGGGGGGGGGGGGGGTGGGGGGGGGGGGGGGGGTTTTTTTTTTTTTTTTTTTTTTTTTTTTTTTTTTTTTTTTGGTTTGGGGGGGGGGGGGGGGGGGGGGGGGGGGGGGGGGGGGGGGGGGGGGGGGGGGGGGGGGGGGGGGGGGGGGGGGGGGGGGGGGGGGGGGGGGGGGGGGGGGGGGGGGGGGGGGGGGGGGGGGGGGGGGGGGGGGGGGGGGGGGGGGGGGGGGGGGGGGGGGGGGGGGGGGGGGGGGGGGGGGGGGGGGGGGGGGGGGGGGGGGGGGGGGGGGGGGGGGGGGGGGGGGGGGGGGGGGGGGGGGGGGGGGGGGGGGGGGGGGGGGGGGGGGGGGGGGGGGGGGGGGGGGGGGGGGGGGGGGGGGGGGGGGGGGGGGGGGGGGGGGGGGGGGGGGGGGGGGGGGGGGGGGGGGGGGGGGGGGGGGGGGGGGGGGGGGGGGGGGGGGGGGGGGGGGGGGGGGGGGGGGGGGGGGGGGGGGGGGGTGGGGGGGGGGGGGGGGGGGGGGGGGGGGGGGGGGGGGGGGGGGGGGGGGGGGGGGGGGGGGGTTGGGGGGGGGGGGGGGGGGGGGGGGGGGGGGTTGGGGGGGGGGGGGGGGGGGGGGGGGTTGGGGGGGGGGGGGTGATTCAAGATTGTGATGTGGGGGGAGGGTAATAATTTTTGAAAAGCATAAGTGTTCCCACAAAGACATGATATTTAATTGAAATGGATAAAATGTTTAAGATATGAATGAATATTAATACTAATGAATAGATTATTTTTGATAATATAGTATAATTTTAGAATGTACCAGACAGAATCCCAATATATGTCATGTGTTTTATATTAAGTATTATAAATGTAGGGGAAAGAGATAAAGGCATCATACTCCATATAGTGTACAGGAGAAGTTTTTTCTTTTTTTAAAGAAGGAAAATAAAGGGCTGGCTGGAATAGAACATACAAAGAATAATAAATATTATGATATGAATTGAGAGGAGATAAATAAAATAAAATAAAATTGAGAAAATTTAAAGGAGAGGAGAAGACATATAGAAAACTGAAAATGTTAATAAGATATGAAATGGTATGTAAAATAAATATGAATTTGAATTTGTGTCTGTACCAAGAGTTTTAACCTGGGACTAAGCAACTTTCAGATAAGAGATTTTTTATGCTTTTATGGTTTGTTTTATGTGTATCTATGTATTGTTTGTCTTGAAAATAAAACTTGTTTTTTTTTAAAAAAAATACCTAATTCTAAAAAAAATTGACTAAGACTGTTCACAAATCATTACAATATTGAATGAATAAAGGAGGATGATCTCATAATGTTGGGTAATCAAAGAATTTGGCGTGCATTCCAGCACAATATATATATATAAATTTTATTGTTTTTTAAGACAAACATAGACAAACAAAACATAAAAACATCAAGCCATCTTCCATACATACAGTGTGTCGGTTGGTTTACAAATTGTTTTGTGCTTCCATTTCGTAGTCTTCAATTCCAATTACATTGTATATATTCTCATATTTTCAATCAAATATTAAATATGTTAATATCATTATTAATCAATCATTTGACTATACTATTCTTCATTCATGTTTTATGAAATAATCCATATTTTACTTAATTTGTTTTATGACAGTTCATATTATCATCTCAAATCTATCCTACAATCATTTTGTAGATATAAGAAAAAAATACATCTTTATATATTTATTATTTTCTAAAGATCTACATATTTCATTACCATGTTTTATTGTCTAACCATTGATAGAATAGATCCCAAATTTTATAAAATTGTTTATTATCTTGTTCTCTGATTTCAAATGTCAATCTACTCATTTCAGCAAATTCCAATATTTTCTTAATAATTTGCTCCTGTGATGGTATTTTCTCATTTTTCCAGTTTTTGGCAAATACAATCCTAGCCGCTGTTAATACATTTACAATCAGATATTTCAATTCTTTACTATATATTTCAGGTAAAATTCCCAATAAAAAATTCCCAATGTCATTTTTTCCAACTATGTGTGGATTTTAGTCCAATATTTTTTGGCATCCGCACAAGTCCACCACACATGGTAATATGAGCCAGGTATCTGATGACATATCCAACATTTTTCAGATTTGTTCTTGAACATTCTTGCTATTCTTGTTGGGGGGAAATGCCACCTGTAGAACATCTTATACAAATTTTCTTTATATGCTGTTGACATTGTCATTTTATAATTTAGAGACCACAAATTTTGCCATTTCTCTAGATCAATCCCATATCCAAAATTCTTCCCCCAAGCAATCATAGTTTCTTTAACTTGTTCTTCTTCTAGTTTAATTTCTAATAAATATCCATACAATTTTTGAATCACCTTTTCATCAGTACCTGTCAAAATCTTATCTAAATCAGTCAGTTTATCATAGAAACCTTCTGTTTTAGGATCTTTGTGATACCTTGAATGTATTTGCGCATATGAAAACCAATTCATCTTTATACCTTGTTCCTCTAATTTTTGCATAGATTTAAGTTCATCCTTTTCATTCAATATTTCACCATATCTGTTTGTTCCTTTTTATATATTATAGCAGGGGTCCCCAACCACCGGTCCGCGGACTGGTACCGGTCCGTGGAACAAGTCCTACCGGGCCGCTGCTAGTAAGGAGGGGGTTTGTTAAAGTAAGAAATAGCCCAGCTTAAAAAAAAAAGTAAAAAGAGCACACTGCACCTTATTTAGTTATCCAAGGCTTTTGTTAAAATTTATAACTCTCTTCTCCAGAGTCTTATCGTCTTTTTTTTCTGTAAACTTCAACACCAGACTCCAACTATTGATAGAAACCCAGAAGAGCACCTGCAATAATACTCTCCCGTGCGAAATTGTAACAGGACAGACAAAGGTATAAATATAATTATTTGAATTGAGATAATTAAAACAAAGTTGAGAAAATTAAAAGAGGGGAAAAACTATGTAGAAAATATAAAATGGTAATAAGATATGGAACAGAATATAAAAATGAGCATGAAATTGAGTTTTGTGTCTGTATGAAGAAGTGATAACCTGGGACCATGCTATTTTCAAAAAAGATGTTTTATTTGTATTTTGTTTTTGTGAAAACCCAAATAAAATTTTCAAAAAAAAAAATACTCTCCCGTGCTCTTCCCTCAATCTTATCAAACAGGCAATGTCCTTGAAAATAAGTCTCAGTTCTTTCTCAGCTTTGTCTGGTCAAGAGAAAAAAAGAGATAGAATATTTCCAAGTCTCCAGTTGGAGATGTTACAAAGTTTTTTCTGCTTTCACTCCCCCCACTTTTTCAAACAAGATATAATAAAAATTAGTTTAAAAGGGGAAAAGATATTTAAAAGGATGACTAGAAGGGAGTCTCTAGTCTAAAATATTATAAAGTCAAAAAGGAGAGAAAGAATAGGTAGAAGAAGAAAAACCAGTCCAGTTTCAAAATATAAAATCATATATAAAAAATCCAGCAAAGAGAAAAAATAAATAAAAAAGATATTACTTTGACATCCTGTTAAAATCGCCGCTTAATCACTTCTGTCTAAAATTTTACAGATTCTTTCTTTTCCTTAGGGTGTCCTTTCAAATCTTAAAGTAAAGAAAAAATTCTCACCAAACCAGCACACTTTCTCTTTCCATTCTCTTTCGTTTCGGAGCTGTCTCAACTTCAGCAGCTTTACTGGCTGCCTCTTTGCCGCTGGCAAAAAGACCTTCTCCTGGATCTACCAGGGACTTTGCGGTATCCCTGGGATTGACAGGATGCACTCTTTACATTCACCATCTCTTCAGGACAGTTTAGATCCGTTTGAACCGTCCAGGAGCAAAGATATTGGCAGCAATCTCAGACCTCCAAGATTGCATGCCGTATCGTCGCAACGCCAGCTCCACCCTCTCCTCTCAATGGCCTCCAACTTTCTGAATCAGCTCTGCTGCAAAATTTTCTCATTGGTGACATGGTTGTGCCAAGGGACTCCCAGAATGGAGGTGTAAATACTCAATTTATGACAGAATAATTTAACTTCATGGACACAACACAATTGTTTCCATTCAGTGTTCGACTCATTAACAAGACTTTGAGAAATTAGACTGTCCAAAGGGATGGAGGTGCTGTAGGCGGTAAGAAAGATCTCCTCTAATATAGATGTCACAGATGTTTATTGAGATACTCTGCCTGATCCCAAGTTGTGGGATAGGAATTATAAATTGACAATGTCAACCGCATACAAAGAAAATTTATATAAGATGTTTTATAGATGGCACCTGGCACCAGCAAAGCTGGCAAAAATGTTTAAAGATAAATCAGCTAAATGTTGGAAATGCCACCAGATCATATTACCGTATGAGGTGAACATGTGTAAAGGCAAAAACATATTGGACAAAAATACAAATATAGTTGGAAAAGATGATAATGCAGCATATTGATTTAAAATCAGAAATATTTTTGTTGCGGATTTTGCCCAAAACTTACAGTAAGGGAAATATATATTTAAGTATACATGTATTAACTGCAGCTAGAATTGTATTTGCACAAAATTGAAAAAGTGATAAGATCCCTACAGAAGATAATATCATTAGGAAAATATTAGAATGTGCAGAAATGAACAGATTAACACTTGTTATCAAGGAGAAAGAACAAATTGAATATTATATGACACGGGAGCTATTTTATGGATGGCCGGAGATTAGAAACAGAAGTGAGAAAAATGGAGAATAGCGAAATAAAGAATATATGTTAAGATAGAGATATAAACAATATGATGATTATTATATATGATTGTTAAGATTGCCGTACCTAATATAATATTATATTTTCATTAGAAGATTTGTTAAGAGGGAGAAATGAATAAGAGTTATAATTAATTAACTGAATATTGATATTGTAAAATAAGAGAAATATTATCAAAGTAATGAATATTGTAAATTTTGATTGTAATAGCACAGAGACATTTGTACCCAGACAACACACTCTGCCTGATATTTTTTGCTTTCACAAAGCATTGCGGAACACTGATGGGAACAGGAAGTTGGTTTCAAGGAAAATACTGTGAAATAAGAAGGGTAGAAGAGAATAATTTTCTGCTTCACGGAGCATCAAATACCATATACCCACATTAATATTCCAATTATATATATATCATTTCCATAGGCTTCCTGGAAAACAATGCTATCTCCATCTACCACATTGGATACCTTCAGGATCTGCCAATGACATGACATCACTTCTTGCTATTGCTTTATTTTTCTTTATATAAATTAAATTGTGATCTATCAGATTCTAACGTATTTATGCATTAAATTGAAATTTTGCAAATTTCCCTTGAAATACAACTAAATGAAGATCACAATTTCAAAAATAAATACTTTCTTTTTTATTTCCAAAGGAAATACAAACCCAAAAATAAAAATAAAAAGGAGTAGCACAAAGACAAATACAAAGAAACAAATAGAACAAAAAAAGGTATTGCAGCTGATGTGACTGCTTGGGAAGAAGTAATACAAAACAAATCCTAAAATATTAAGACCTTACAATAAAACATAAAAGATAAATATATAATTAAATGTATTAAACAAAAACCCATGGAATAAGTATGCCTATATCTGAAGACTCAATATCTATGGAGAACCCTGGAAAATGCACTGCAGAAATCAACTTTGGGAATGAGATCACAAAATCTCTCTGTGTGTGTCTGTCTCTCTCCTTATCCTTGTCTCTTTTTCTCACATATAAAATAGTAATACTGAATAGAGCTTTTTTTTTTTTTTGCTGGTGGAAATACCTCTATGTTATCCATCTAATTATCAAGCTAGATTCCTTAGGAAAGGATTGCTAATACTAAAAAAGCAGTAAAATATATGGAATCATGAAGACTGATACAGAACAAAACTATTGATTCACTTTCCATTATCTTACTTAATGTGATTTCTAAACATTGAGTCAGTTTGTTCCTCAGTTTCCTCATTACCCTTGCTGCATACACTCATTACACAAGGTAATCCTCTCAATTATCCACAAGGTAATTGACCATTTCATGAATTACAGCAAGATTACAACAAGCATGTTGTTTCTAGGTCTCAAGGCACTTTAAGACATAAAGTCGGCTTCCAAAGTTTCTTGATCACCTTCTTCTTATGGTTCTTGAGCAAACAGCTACAATATTAAATGTTGTTTATAATATTAACTTGACTTTTTTTTTTCTAGAGTTCAAATTTTACTATTTTCAGCCTCGCAGGTCTACTAATGGGCCTGTGGTTAAGTAACTTCTGATTTGGCATGTTCATATTTCATGAAGGTCTGGAGAAAATCTATGGGGGGGGGATCATCTAAAGTCACCAGAAATGGGCTCCACCCTCAAGGCAATTTTTTTTCCATTCATTGCGATGAAACTATCAATAACCCATGTTCTGCCATTGCCCACAATGACCAGCCTCAATACTTGACTCCATGAAGGACCCTCTCAGTATGCCTCAGTATCTTGATTGCTCGCCCCATTTTAATCAGCAGAGAGTCCGTGTAATAGAAAAATCATTGCATCTTCGAGTAGATTTATTTTCCATTCTTGTACTCATCCCTCACTCTTCGGAGCTTTTTTCAGAGCAACTGTATTATCACAGATAGGGAGGAGAGAAAAAGAGGGAGTAGTCTAATAAACCCTGAAAGGTTGTCCCTTTTCTAGAGCACTTTTCATATAGTTGGAAAAAAATATTTATTTAGCATATGGCAAATACACGGACTTATAGTGATTCAAATGTTAATGTCCAGACCACCCAGCCATTTAAGGACAGGGTTGAATAAGAGATCCTATGTGAAGAATGTGAAATTTTGACACTGAAGGGTGGAACTCTGTTGCCCTGCCAGGTGCAAACTGTTAGTGTTTGGGGATTAACCCCTAGCAGAGTATTGCAGCAGTAGTCAAGCCAGGAAGGGCCCCAGAGTATACACACACTGAACACAAACACTGTTTGTAGTTTAAATAGTTTTTAATCCATTTAGAGTTTAAAGCATTGTCATTCAGTCCATTAGTCATTCACTATATTTCCATCCAGTAAGATTCACTATTACAGTCCAAGTTAAGAGTCCTTACAATATCTTTATCAGCCGATAAAGATATCTTCTCCTCCTCCGGTGCCTCTCTCCAGAGGAACAAACGCTGGATATTCAGCAAGACGCTCAAACAGTAGAACAGTTGAATTCCGCAGTAAATCAGCAAACAGTAGCAGACAGGATCATCTCAGTCACAGGCACAGTACAATCAGTACTCACAGTTAATCACAGTCACAGTCAGACACAGTCGCAGTAAGAGACAGTAACAGTAAGACACAGTTAGTCGCAGTAAGCTTTCCAGCTTCTAATGCTTCCTTATATTGTAACTTCTAACCGCACCCTTAATCGGCTAATTGCCTGCAGCATTGTGCTTAAAGTGATAAGCACTTAAACCATGATATCTAAGTTTTATATATTTATTCACCCAAACCATATTTGGTATCAATGTTATACCTAACATACTCCCCTTTTGGGTGAAATAAATATATAATACCTTTACAATCTAACCCCATAGTTTTCACAACTCTCCTGGTGCTTACTGGCACCTTGGGCTTTAGTGAAATTATCAGCTAAATTGTCCTCCGACATACAGTACTCTAGCTGAATCATCTTACTTCTTACAGATTGTCTCACGTTTAGGTATCTTAGATCTGTATGTTTGCTCCTTGTTTTTACTGCAATATTTGTGGCCATTTGAATTGCTGCCTGATTATCTTCATGTATAATTATAGGATAATCCACAGTTATACCTATATCAATTAACATTTGTTTATACATTATTAATTCTGTACATAACAGAGATAAACAGGAGAATTCTGCCTCCATAGTAGACAAACTTATATGCTGTTGTCTTATTGACTTCCAGCCTATTAATGTCTTACCCAGCATTATGGCTTTTCCTGAAGTCGACTTTCTAGTGTCTCTTTCTGATGCAAAGCTAGCATCTGCATAAGCACTCAGAATTAAATCACCCTTTGGTTCTAAATACAATGAATAATTCATTGTCTTTTAAGATATCTTAATATCATCTTAGCTGCAATCCAGTGTCTTTCACATGGTGCAGAATTGAATCTAGCCAACTGATTCATGCAGTACGAAATATCTGGTCTAGACCAATTACTTATATAAGACAAACTACCAATTAAAGATTGATAAATCACCTTATCAAACTCCGGCTTTGTTCATCAGTGTTGCTAAACTCCTGACTCATTGGAGTCTTAGCCGGCTTACAAAGCTCCATCTTGTAATCTTTTAGCAATTTGCTTATCTTATCTTCCTGAGATATCTTAAAACCTTTCTGTGTTTTCTTTATATTCAAACCGAGATACTTCTTTATCTCCCTAATTGCTTGATCTTTATTCTCTTTCCTAATGATGCTATTATTTTATTTGCTTCATCATTAGTTTCAGTTATCAATGCAATGTCATCTGTGAATAGTAATAATAATGATACTTTCCCATTTGTCTCCCTCTTAAACAGACATGGATCGGCTAAACCAGCTTTAAATCCTATATTGTCTAGTTCCTTTACAATATACTGGTTCCATTCATAGCCTGATTGTTTTAGACCATAGAGGCTTTTCTTTAACAACCAACAATCATTATTATCCTTATTTTCACTTTTAATACCAACAGGTTTTTTCATATAAATAGTATGTTTTAATGGGGCGTGCAAGTAAGCAGTTTCCACATCTAGATGGTTAACTATATAGTTTTTACTAGCTGCCCACACTAAAGCTGCCCTCAAGGTTGCTGCCTTAAGACTAGGTGCAAACACCTCATCGTAGTCATTTGCATTCTGCCTAAAACCTTGGGCTACTAACCTTGCCTTATGGATTAAATTACCATTTTTATCTGTTTTTACCTTAAAAATCCATTTGCAGCCAATGGATTTCTTACCTACAGGTAATTTGGCATTTTCATACACTTTCATATCTCTTAATGAATTCAGTTCCTTATTCATTGCTGCATACCAACTTACTTTTTCCTTAGTAGGATACTTTTAATTTCTTCAACAGAATTAGGAACTTGATTAATCTGGCACACTGTGTTAGCCTGGTACCTATCAGGCAGTCTAGATACACGTGTAGTTCTTCTGGGAATTACAGGGCTTACAGGAGGACTTTGTTGAACTACTACCTGTTCATCTTCCTCATCCTGTTCAGCTATTGAATCTGTTTCTTCCTTTATGGGCACTATTTCATCCTGTATTTGTCTCTTTACTTTATTTTTAAAGTTACAGGGATAACTAATGGGATTTCTATAGGATTCAATAATTACTTCTTTATTGGCATCCTGTTCTAATTTCTCCCATCCTTCATGTTCTAGAAATTGGGCACTAGCACTACATAACACTTTAGATGTGCCTTTCTCCCAAAATCTATATGCCTTATGGTTTGCCTGATAACCAACGAAGAAAAATCTTTTAGCTCTATGTTGCCCTTTTTTTCTGAGTTGTGCAGGAATATGCACCCATGCTGGTGCACCAAATGTGTGCAGGTAACTTAGGTCAGGTTTCCTGCCATGCCACCTGGTGAATGGTATTTCACCTGTTGTTGTATTAACAACATTGTTCAATATGTTATTAGCACACATTGTAGCCTCCCCCCACAAAGTATCAGGTAACCCAGAATCATTTAACATTGTTCTAACCATTGCCTGTAGTGTTTGGCCTCTTCTTTCAATAAAAACGTTATGTTCTGGCCTGTATGGAGCAGACTTCTTATGCTCTATTCCAGCTACCTTAAGTCTGTTCTGGAATTTGTTATTAATAAATTCCGCACTGCCATTATCTGTCACCAGGGTTATCAGTTGCCGTTTAGACTTTCTTTCAGCAAACTTAATCCAATTGAAAAAATGTTGATATGTTTCAGTTTTGCTTTTCATTAAATAGCAAAACCCATATCTAGAATAATGGTCCATAATGCTCAGTATATATCTAGCACCCCATACTGGGTTTCTTTGGACCTATGATGTCTGCAAATACCACTTCTAAAGGTTCTTTTGTTTTGAAACCATTTAGCCTATTTGCAGGCAATATTTTGCTCTTATCTTCACAGCAAACATTACAACGCAAATATTTATCACAAGGTTTTAACCTTATTCCTTCAGATAACTCAACTGTGCGTTTTAGCATTTTAAAATTTACATGCCCAAACGCCTATGCAATAAATGGATACATTCATTATGAGGCTTTATATTATTAAATACAGTCTGTGCCTCCACTTTCTTACTATTATTTAAGACGTATAACGCTTCCATTTAAAGCTGCAGTTACCCTTTTGTTATCTTTTTCAATTATGCAATTATTATCCTTAAAAGTAATTACATAACCTAATTTATCTAATACCCTTACTGAAAGCAAATTAAACTTTAGTTGCGGTACATACAACATTTTTATATCCTGGTTTATGCACGGACAATGTGCAAGACCTTCACCTTTCGCTTTAAGATTCCAGCCGTTAGCAAGAGATATATGTTGAGAGCTTTTAGACATTTTTATAAATTTTGTCTTATCTCTTGTGATGCAGTGGGATGCGCCACTGTCAACCACCCATAGATCATTCTTCACATCAGAGTTGCTAAATGTGGCTAGTTCAAATGCTTTCTTTGGCTTTTTATATTCTGGCTTTTTCTCTTTTTGCAGAATCTTGCCAAATGTCCTCTGCCTCCACAATTAAAACACTTTTTAATTGTGTATGCCGTCGAAGATAAATTCTCTTCTTCCTCTGGTGCTTTATTTTGCTAAGCTGGTTTCTTTCAAGCTTTGAAGATAATTTCTCTTCTTTCTTATCTTCTCTCAGCTCGTCACGCTCACGCCTTCTTCTGGCTTCTTCTAGTAGCCTGCCTGTAATCTCGGTTAATGAGAGGCTATCCTTGGGCAATACTCAACGAAGTCACATAGTCATCATAGCTTTGATCTAATGAAGATAATATTATGTAGACTTGTTGCAGTTCATTAAATATAAGCTCTTTTTCTTGTAATTCTTGAAAAATGCTCTTCATACAGTTTAAATGAACTAACATATCTCCATTCCTCTGAAGATGCGTCAAAAAGCTTCCGTGTAAGATTTATATGTGCTCCTACACTGTCCCGAACATAAATCTTCCTGAGGTTCTCCCAGCAGTTTGCAGCATTTTCTTCTCCACGAATATGGATAAGCTGCTGATCACAGAGAGTCAGTCCTATGATGCATAAAGCCTGCTCATTCTTCAGTTTAAAGTCTTGTAACTTTTCGTTATCATCATCATCAGCAGGATCCCAGCTACTCACATCTGGTGGGTTTGCTATAATGTCCCACAAACCTTCTTTACGTAGAAGTAAACTACATTTCATTGACCATGAAACATAATTTGTTCCGTCCAGCCTGGATATCATGGACAGTTGTGACAAATTTACTTGTGCCATTACTCTTCAGATATTTTGACTATTTTAAACTAATTAAAACAGTTTGTTTTTACAGTAATGTGCAACTCACACCAACTCTCTCTGCTATATCCTGGTTAGTTAGACTATGCTGCTGGGCCCATAACCAATGTTAGTGTTTGGGGATTAACCCCCAGCAGAGTATTGCAGCAGTAGTCAAGCCAGGAAGGGCCCCAGAGTATACACACACTGAACACAAACACTGTTTGTAGTTTAAATAGTTTTTAATCCATTTAGAGTTTAAAGCATTGTCATTCAGTCCATTAGTCATTCACTATATTTCCATCCAGTAAGATTCACTATTACAGTCCAAGTTAAGAGTCCTTACAATATCTTTATCAGCCGATAAAGATATCTTCTCCTCCTCCGTGCCTCTCTCCAGAGGAACAAACGCTGATATTCAGCAAGACGCTCAAACAGTAGAACAGTTGAATTCGCAGTAAATCAGCAAACAGTAGCAGACAGGATCATCTTCAGTCACAGGCACAGTACAATCAGTACTCACAGTTAATCACAGTCACAGTCAGACACAGTCGCAGTAAGAGATAGTAACAGTAAGACACAGTTAGTCGCAGTAAGCATTTCCAGCTTCTAATGCTTCCTTATATTGTAACTTCTAACCGCACCCTTAATTGGCTAATTGCCTGCAGCATTGGGCTTAAAGTGATAAGCACTTAAACCATGATATCTAAAGTTTTATATATTTATTCACCCAAACCATATTTGGTATCAATGTTATACCTAACACATACATTTTTATTTATTTATTAAATCTGTCACCCATCTCACTGCAATATTCCTTCAGCTGGAAGTCCACAGCTATAGGTGTCCCAAGCAAATATTGAACAGCTGTATTTACTTTGGGTCTAAGACTATAACTAAGTCTGAAAATTGTGTTGTGTGACAGATCTCAAGTTACTAGGTCAGTGGAGGTATGGAAGAATGTCTCATGTTGAAATCATCTCTACATCTCCATTACATCCATGGCAGCTGACATGTCATTCTCATCCTAAATGAGGAAACATCAGGGGCCTACTCCAAAGAGGCTTTTTCACACTGACCTGAGGGGCACCCAGGGAGGCTTCAGAATAATGGAAAGAAAAACCTCCTCAAGAGTGTTGTCAGAAAGACTGTGTGCCTTCTATGTATTTTTCATCTTCGATAGATTTTCAGGCAGGAGGAAAGAACTGCACTCTCTTTTCTTGCTCCTGGTCAAGCTTCATACAAACAGAGCATAATGTAAACTCCCTTTATGTTCAGCAGTTAGGTATGCAAAATACTCATGGAAATGACTCAACTTTTGTGTCCCTTTACAATAATGAAGATTTGTTTACCATTTTAAAAATAGTCTGTTGATTTTCTTTTTTGCCATAAAAACTGCAGACTTTATATCCATGATTGGTCAATGTCTGGAATACTCTACCTGACTCTGTGGTTTCTTCCCCAAACCCCAAAACTTTCACCTTAGACTGTCTACTGTTGATGTCACCCCATTCCTAAGAGGTCTTTAAGAGGTGGGCATAAGCGCACCATCATGCCTACCGTCCCTGTCCTAATGTTCCCTTTTATTCATATCCATTTCATGTATTAATAATCATCTTGATACTTATACCTGTTATCTAATACATGCTCGACAAATAAAATAAATAAATAAATAAAATATCCACATTTCACAGAAACCAAATCTTTATACATTCAAGGGCTCCAAGACATTGAAATCCTGAGTTTTTTCCTTCTGCTTTCCAAGTCAATGTATACCTTGTAAGGAGCCTGATCTATGTTGATTCTCCACTTCTTTGCATTTGGAGTGGACATTCAGCCTTCTATTCTTATGTTGATAAGAACTAACATCAGAATGACTCACTTCACCATGTGTGTCTCTGATAACACATAGTACAGAAGACAGTGGTGGATTCTGCCGGTTCAGCCCAGTTCACGTAAACCGGTTGTAAAAAATGCTACCATTTGGCTGAACCAGTAGTAAAAAAACAGAGTGCGGGGGGTTGCTGAACCAAAGAAAAAGGAAGAACCCAAGCCCACCCACTCACATGGCCATGCCCACCTAGCCATGCCCTCAGAACCCGTAGTAAAATATTTGCATCCTACCCCTGATAGAAGTGATACATATACAAAAGAGTGAATCCAATCACACAGTATACCTGTTTCATTCTCCCCATCCCAATATCTTTTCTTATGTCAGATGAACTTTGCCATTGTAAGCAAATACCTTAAATCTCCTATTTTCATCTATTTTTCACATGAGTGTTTTCACTAGATCACCTTTCCCAAAGAAATCTGAGTATAGCAAAATTTATTCTTATATCTAGGAATTCTTCATTAGGTCCAAATGTCACACTTGTATTCCCAGGATCCAAAGTAGATATCCACAGGATAGATAGATAGATAGATAGATAGATAGATAGATAGATAGATGGATGGATGGATGGATGGATGGATGGATGGATGGATGGATGGATGGATGGATGGATGGATGGATGGAAAGATAGATAGATAGATGGATAGATTATAGATAGATGATAGATAGATAGATAGATAGATAGATAGATAGATAGATAGATAGATTAAACAGACAGCAGAAGTATGTGTATGTGTGTTTGTGTATGTGAGAGAGAGGGAGGGAAGGAGGGAGGGAGAGAGAGAGAAAGAGAGAGACAGAGAGATTCTTGGTAAGCATATTACTAAAACCACACATAACTAATCTACTCTGATAAGGAATTCATTTGCAAGTAGTTATGTCAACTCTGCAGACCACTCATTAATGGAGCCAAACATTTATTATTTCAAATTATTTTAATTATAAGCAGTAGCAGAACCATGTAACTATTCAACTAACTCTCTTGCTCTTTCAAGGACTTTGGCAAAAGTTAACCCACAGGAGTGTTTCAATAGAAGGAAATACAACAAGGCCAATTACATTTAAGAGTAGTTGCAATATTTCACAGTTTGATGCAATCATTATAACTCCACAAATAGAGAGCTGTGTCCTATCCCAGGAATACATTTGGTCCAGAACCAATCCCAACATGAAGATCCTTTATCTGCTGTTCACATTCCTTTTCCTTGCATTCCTGTCTGGACCAGGTAAGAAACCAAATTATTGATAATTTTGAAATGACTGATAACTCACTACTTTCTAAGTTAGTATGATTGTCACTGAAAGCAGGATAATCTTCAACTTCTTTTAGTTTATGTTAAAAAAATAACTTTGAACACTGTGGATATTGACAACATGAGCCTTCAAACATTTGAAAAATATGCCCTTAATTTTTCTTTTGGATGAAAACTTCGAGATCCAGGGAGATATACTGCATCAAGGAGGGTCTGGAAAATCAATTCATTGATTCATTATTCTCTATGTCTATGTATCTATTGATAGCTAGTTTGTCAGAGTGCCAGGCTTCCAGGAATTCTCTAGTGGTTTTGAACTTGGATGGTCACAGTTCCCCAGTTGAAAGTATGTTTAAACCTGTCCATATGCTGTCAAATTAAAGAGTTTTCATCATGTCTTATGACTGCTCCTTGGAGGAGGAAGGAGTATTAGATACATTTGCCACCTTGGGTTATTTTAAGAAATAAAGATGAGATAAAAATAAATAAAAAACTAAATATTCATTATCTAGTGAATCTATTGACATTCAATTGGTAAAAAAGAGAAGATATTGCAGCAAAATGTTGCAAATGTTCTGCTTTTGAAGAGCATGGAAGAGCAATGTTAGAAACATTAAGAGAAGTGGAAGAAAGCCAAAAGTAAACCAGATCCTAAAGTTCAAAGGAAGTTAATCATTCTCACTCAGTATCTCCATCCAAAACACCTAGCAGAACCAGCCATGGTAATTCAGGATTATTTCTTAGCAAGCAAGGATCCATAGTAATAATGGAGATAAATATATCACAGCAAAGTCTTCCTTTGGTGTGAATCAGATTTTTTTCCCTCTGTACTACCTTAATCAATACAGATATACCTGCCAATTCAAATCTAGCCAGGCTTAAAAACTGGGTTGATATATGATATATTGAGGCTGCTGAAGGGAGATTAGCAGAAATGGATTCCATGGTCAGTGAGAACTTCCTGAATTCATAGCAATCCTACAATTCTGTAGAAGAAAGTAATGCCTTAGAAGAAAAAAATGTATCTAAATAATGAAGTTTCTTTACTTATCATTTCCCTGTCTACTGTTTTTCTTTCATAGGTAATGCACAGCGCTTCTGTTTTATCCGAAAAGGACGCTGCCACTACCCTCCCTGTCCAATAAACACCTTCTACATTGGGAAACAGGGCTGTCTAGGGAGAGCAGTATGCTGTAGACCGTAAGTAAACACTCCTCTAATAAAGATGCCACAGATGTACATCGGAATACTCTGGTTTATACTCCAAAGCATTCCTTACTATGATCAACCTATTATTTTATCTCATTTTTATAGCCGCTATGGAAAATAATGCCATCTCCATCTAACACCCTGGACGTCTTCAAGATATGGCCAATGACCTGAGATTACTGCCTGCTGTTGCTTTATCTTTCCTTACATGAATCAAATAGCTATCTATCAGACTTGAAAACATTTATGCATTGAAGTAAAATGTTGCGTTGAGCGACCGGTCTGTTGTTTAGATCTTCAGGTTGATTGCTGAATTCCTCTCAGAAAGGGACCCTCGCAAGGGTGAGATACAGAGAAGCCCTCGCAAGGGCGAAGTTTGGCAAAAGCAGGACCCTATCCAGGGTGAGTTTAAGCAGCGTAACCCTAGCCAGGGTGATTGAGGAACTCTCGCAAGAGTGATTGCAAAGCTAAAAAGAAAAAAGAACACAAGACGAAGATTTCTTTAGGTGAGACAGCGCATTGCTTGAGGCAGATGGGATTGCCCCATTTGAGCCTGAGACAGATGGGATTTTCAGGCTGCTAGCTTGCTCTACGCTGTGCTCTTTTATTGTGCTGATTCAAAGAGGGGGGTGAGGGGGGTTTACAGAAAGACAAAGAAGTTACAAACTTTATCTTTTGAAAACAGGCTTCCTTGATACAAGTAACGAACTTATTGATTAATAGTTTTCCGGTAAACATGTCTTTACAGAATACACATCTTATCTGACAGACTTTTGTGAAATTGAATATACATCCTTTCACAGGCTTTTGTGAAGTTCTTATCAACTTAGCTTCTTCCTGTCAGTTATTTTCCTGTCAGTTTAGTGAACTTTGCACTGAGAGGTATACGTGCTAAGCAGGATTTCTCTTATGGAAAAATACTGAGACAGAATAGCCACAGTAAAATTTGGCAAATATTCCTTCAAATAAAGCTAAATGAGCATTGCAGATATTGTGCAACTTTTTTAACAGGGAGCTGGGAGCAGTATATTCATTTGAGTATGTGAAGGTGTCTGTTTGTGTGTCATATCTCTTTGCCTACATTTCAGTGTGGACGGTGTTTGCTGCTCTTCAATTACACATTATGCTATAAAGTCACACAGTCTTGTTCTTCCCCATCTGCTTATTTAATGGCAGTTGTTTTGCCATTGAGGTCTTTCAGCTGATGTGGTTGCTTAAGCATAAGTAGAACAAAACAAAAGTTAAACATTACCTATTAACTAAGAGTCCACAATGGAAAATGCAAGATTCAGCCTATACTGATACTTAAGAATCTCTTAAAATTGTTTTTCTTCAAGCTAAATACCATGTGTAACTACTAAGAATAAGAATGTTCTTACCTGTTGACTCAGTATCAACATAAGCTGGGTCTTGTTAAAAGAATGGAACATGTATTAAGAGAAAAATTGCATGAGAGAGATCTCTTCCTAAACTATTCTGTTTGTTCAGTGGATATAACTCCAGATATATTTTATTAATTTTATTCACTAGCATAAGGCAAATGGAAACACTACAATAAAATAAAAGTATCAGCAGGTGGATCAGGTAGGATCTGTAACAAACACACACAAACACACACACAGAAACAGAGGGAGAGGTGGAGTGAAAGGGAGAAGAAGAGTGAAAGAGAGGGAGGGAGAGCCCAACCAAATGAGGGATACTATTGGGAACACTGTTTTACCTATGCTCATAAAGGGATGTGATACATACAAGTGCAAATATATTTTGCAAAACCAGCATGTACACAAAAGTGTAAGGAACATAATAATCAGAAATCAAGTCTCAACCTTCCTAATTTTCCTCCCTCTCAAGTCTTGTTCATTCACTTTCCAATTATCCTTTATTGTACTGCTTAAGTGTAGAAAGGGATACAAATATTCAACTTACAACAAAATAATTTAACCTCATGAACACAAATAATCCTATAAATACTTAAAATCTTAGCTATGAAACATAGATCATTGAAAAGACTTATTAAAGTACAAAAACTAATTAACATATATGCCTAAGACAATTGTTTACAAATATCTGTCATACAAAACCTGGCTATTATATGGGATAGAGTTTCCTTAAGTGGAAGCTCTATTCCATCTAAGTAGAATAAAGTCAACATAAACTTCCTCAAGCTGACCTGAAGGAAAAGGGAACAAAGGAAAGACAAACCTTCTTCAGGTATTGTAGTAAAATGCACAATGCACAACTCTCATGCACAAGAAGGATGATATGAACCTGAACCCTTAGCACAAGGGCAAGGCTGACTGGTCCTAGGAACCTAACTAAATATCTTATATACAAGTGCTAAGGAAGGATGTTGAAATTGGCCCTGAAACAATCTGAATTAGCAAAGGGAGTTTAATGAATTGTAATAATTATCTGATTTCATCTGGTGTAATTAAGCTGTGCTGAGATAAACAGTTGATGTCCAGCAACCATTCTCTGACAGCCATCCAGGCCTGACTAAATCGAACACTTAAGACAAAGGAATTTTTTATTTTTTTTAGAATTACTTGCCAACCTGAAGACTTAAATTTTGGATAGGATGGAATCAATCCAGGAGTGGATTCAACCAGTGTAACTACTGGTTCGGTGATTATGTTTTCCATGCTTGTAAAACTTCATAAGCTGTGCTGCCTGGACAGCTGAAAAATGCTGCACTCAGGTGCACAGTATTTGAAAAGGCACTTTCCATATAAATGTAAAATAACACTTTGGATTTAGTTATAAAGAATTATTTCCATGAGAAAATGCTTTTCTTTTGAATTCTATATTGAACATTTAAATGCCCTATATGCCATGGAGCCAGGCTATTTGAGGGACTACCTCTTTCCAATGGCATCAAATCAGGCAGAAAAGACATGTTAAGGGTTCCATATGACCCTATCACCCTTCTAGGGATGTCTGAATTCATTGTATTTCCAGCAAGTTTAGGAATCCTTGGAATCAAGAAGTCCTCAAGATGTCTCCATTATGTCTGAGTTTTTAACCTCTCTCTTGTGTTATCTACATGTTATTTATTTCTACTGTTTTCATTTTTTGGTTTTTATGCCCATTCATCAGATGAATAGAATAGAACAGAACAGAATAGAATTGGAAGGGACCTTGGAGGTCTTCTAGTCCAACCGCCTGCTCAGCAGGAAACCCTACACCACTTCAGACAAATCTCTTCTTTAAAACTGTTCAAGCATTTGCAACTTCTAGAGGCAAGTTGTTCCACTGATTAGAATAGAATAATAGAGTTGGAAGGGACCTTGGAGGTCTTCTAGTCCATCCCCCTGCCTAGGTAGGAAATGCTACAACACTTCAGATAAATTGTTATCCAACATCTTTTAAAAAACCTCCAGTGTTGCAGCATTCACAACTTCTGGAGGCAAGTTTGTTCCACTGATTAATTGTTCTATCTGTCAGGAAATGTCTCCTTAGCTCTAAGTTGCTTCTCTCCTTGATTAGTTTCACCCATTGTTTCTTGTCCTGCCCTCAGGTGCTTTGGAGAATAACTTGACTCCCTCTCCCTTGTGGCAGCCCCTGAGATATTGGAACACTGCTATCATGTCATTCTTTTCATCAGATTAGACATACCCAGTTCTTTATATGTTTTAATCTCCAGTCTCCTAATCATCTTTGTTGCTCTTCTCTGTACTCTTTCTTGAGTCTCAACATATTTTTTACATCATGGTGAGCAAAATTGGATGCTGTATTTAAAGTGTGGCATTACCAAGGCATTATAAAGTAGTACAACTAAATCAGTGAGGACTTGGACTGATGAGGCAAAGCTGAAGCTTCAGGCTTGCCTGGATAACACTGATTGGAATGTTTTTGAAGATACCTCTGCAGACCTAGATGAGCTCACAGATATTGTAAAATCATATGTCAGCTTCTGTGAAGGCTTATGTGTACCAACAAGGAACCTGCAAATATATAGCAACAATAAACCTTGGTTCACAGCTAAACTTAAGCAGCTACGTCATTCCAAAAAGGAAGCCTACAGAAAAGGTGACAGAATGCTATACAATCAGGCCAGAAACATATTAACTAGAGAGATCAGAGCAGCAAAAAGAAGCTACTCTGAAAAGTTAAGGAATCAGTTCTCAACAAATGAACCAGCAAACATGTGGAAAACTCTTAAAAACATCACTGGCTATAGCAAACCTCCTTCCCAGGCAGAAGGAAATCAACAACTAGCAGATGAACTGAATGTATTTTACTGCAGGTTTGAAAGGAAACTACACAACCCCCATCTCAAACACACCAACAACAGCCAAGACTCCTACAACTCACCCCAACCAGGGTTGGGATTCAAATTTTTTAACAACCGATTCTGTGGGCTTGTCTTAGTTACTGGCGTAGGTTGGTGGTCATGTGACTGGTGGACATGGCTTGATGATCATGTTATTGGCTGGGTGTGGCCAACTCAATATCACTCACATCGAGGCACGCATCTCCTCACCTGGCCTCTCATGACTGTGGGGATGCTGCAACAGTCGTAAGTGTGAAAAATGCTCATAAGTCACTTTTTTCAGTGCCACTGTAATTTTGAATGGTCACTCCACACAAGCAAAGTACCAGCAAAGGAGGGGAAAAAACTCCACAGAAATTTCTGAGACAGGAAGGCTAGTCCTGCCAAGAATGTAATAAGGGTTAACAGAGAGGCAGTTTCTGTAAGCAACACCAGAATGTTTCCTTCCTGCCTTCCTTACAGGATTAGGCTAGTAATTTCTTCTAACAACCTGTTCTCTGAACTGCTTAGCATGTTAACAACTGGTTCTAGCCAATAGGTGCGAACTGGTAGAATCTCACCCCTGACCTCAACCCATTGGGTTCAAAACCTCTGGTGATCACAGAAAAAGAAGTGCAAGTCTATTTCACAGACAAAAGCGAGGAAAAGCACCAGGGCCAGACAAGATAACTCCTTCTTGCTTAAAAGTCTGTGCTGACCAATTGCCCCCTATCTTCCCTTGAATCTTCAATAAATCACTAGAAGTGTGCTATGTTCCATCTTGCTTCAAACCCTCTACTATCATCCCAGTGCCAAAGAAGTCTCCATCAGAGAACTGAATGAGTACAGACCAGTTGCTCTAACATCTGTAGTTATGAAAATCTTTGAAAGGCTAGTGCTGTCCCACCTAAAAACCATCACGGATCTAATGTTAGTTCCTATTCAGTTTGCATACCAAGCGAATAGATTGACAGATGATACTGTTAATATGGTTCTGCACTGCATCCTACAACACCTTGAATCTCCAAATACCTACACAAGGGTCGTCTTTGTAGACATCAGTTTAGCATTCAATACCATCATTCCAGACATTCTTCTAACTAAACTAAACCAGCTAGTGGTACCTGAACACACTTATAAATGGATCAGAAGCTTCCTAACAGACAGGAAGCAGCAGGTAAATTTAGGCAGAAACACATCTGATACCTGTACAATTAGCACACACACCCCCAAGGCTGTGTGTTTCTCCACTTCTCTTCTCCCTATATACCAATGACTGCATCTCAAATGATTCATCTGTTAAAATACTGAAGTTTGCAGACAATACAACAGTGATTGGTCTCATTCGAGACAACAACGTATCTGCATACAGACAGGAGGTTGTACAACTTGTCTCGTGATGTGACCGGAACAATCTGGAACTGAACACACTCAAAACTGTAGAAATGGTGGTAGACTTTAGAAGAAACCCTCCCATACTACCACCTCTTACAATACTAGAGAACACAGTATGAACAGTAGAGATCTTCAAATTTCTAGGTTCTATCATATCACAAGACCTAAAATGGACACCTAACATCAAAAATGTCATCAAAAAAGCGCAACAAAGAATGTTCTTTCTGCGCCAACTCAGAAAGCTCAAACTGCCCAAGGAGCTGCTGATACAGTTCTACAGGGGAATTATTGAGTCTGTCATCTGTACCTCTATAACTGTCTGGTTTGGTTCTGCAACCCAACAAGACAGACACAGATTCCAGAGAGTAATTAGGACTGCAGACAAAACAATTCCTACCAACCTGTCTTCAATCGAGGACCTGTATACTGCATGAGTCAAAAAGAGGGCTGTGAAAATACCCCTTACATCCTGGACATAAACTGTTTCACCTCCTACCCTCAAAATCACACAATAGAGCACTGCACAGTAGAACAACTAGACACAAGGACAGTTTTTTCCAAAACACCATCACTCTGCTGAACAAATAATTCCCTCAACACTGTCCAACTATTTATAAGGTCTGCACTACTATCCTATTAATCTTCTCATCACTCCTTATCAGCCATCCCCTCCCACTTGTGACTGTATGACTGTAACTTTGTCGCTTGTATCTTTACAATTTATATTGACAGTTTCCTAGTATAATTTGATTGCTTATTGTACCCTATGACTCTTATTAAGTGTTGTACCTGATGATTCGTCACTCTTGAGGAATGTATCTTTATGTACACAGAAAGCATTTGCACCAAGACCAGTTCCTTGTGTGTCCAATCACACTTGGCCAATAAAGAATTCTATTCTGTCATCCCCTTCTTTCTTTGCCTTCCATCTTTCTCAACATCAGTCTTTTTCCAATGAGTTCTGTCTTCTCATTAGTTGACCAAACCATTTGAGCTTCAGCTTCAATATCTGTCCTTCTTCTCTTTTACATGGACCTACTGTTTCCTTGTCTTTTTTCTTGTTATTATTTATTTATTTTATTTATTGAATTTATATTGCTGCCTATTCGCCCATGGCGATTCGAGGTGGCTTACAGAATGTAAAACCATATTTAAAATAAAAAACAATAAAAACTAACAAAAAGAATCAAATAAATTAATAAAGTACAATAGAACAAAATCTGGAACATAAATAATTTTAAAAAAATATCACCCTCAACTCTCACTTCCCACCCCAATGACAGCAGATCACACAAGCTATTTTTTGGGCTCCATCCCATTCTGGGTTTTCCAGGCCTGCTGGCAGAAACAGGTCTTCTGGAAGAGTATTAGAGAGGGGGCCATTGTAATCTCCAGGGGGATAATGTTCTAAAGAGAGGGAGCCACCATGGAGAAGGCCCTTCTTCTGGGTCCCACCAGGTGTATCTCCCTCAGGCCTGGGACCCACAGCATTCCCTGCCTCCCCGCTGTGATGGGTTGAGTAAATGTGACCGGCAAGAGCTGGTCCCTCAGATCCATGGTCGCCATGGGTGGTCTGAGAGAAAATTTTGGTGGTCTGCAGAAAAATGTCACCCCCAGAGCACCCCCGAAAGCAATTAATCCAGGCTACATGGGAACACAAGGCTGCGCTGCCTACATGGACCGTGGGAACCCTCCCCGCCCACTCACTCCTTACCTGGCAAACTTGCCTGCTAAATTGCTACTTTTCCTTCTTCTTTTTTCCCGAACAACAACTGTTCTGCTCTGCCAGGAGTTTTAGATTAGCTAAAAAGCAGGAAATTGTTGGATTTCTTGCTTTCTAGCTAATCTTTAGATCTTTGAAGCAGAGCCGAACCTTCCTTAGGACTGAAGCTTCTATGATTCAGTGCAGGTAACCGAGGGCAGAAAGATAGATCTCTGAATGAATCTGTGATTCTGTGAGCAACTCAATCTGCCTGCCTGCTGTCAGGCTTCCAGCAGTTACTCCAATTAAATCATAAACCTTGACCCACACTCCCAAAACTAAAGAGGATTTATTTGAAAATAACATTCTACCGGCACTAACCTGGGCATAGCCAACTCTGAGATATGTAATTCACTGTCACCCTTGATCCTACTTTTGCCTCCACCCCTCTGGGTGTATCATCCAATGAAAAAACGTCCATAGCCAAGAGTCATCAGTCATGCTCTCCAATTAGATTATTTCAGGGCAGAAGCTTTATCCATCTAATCAGTAAGAAAATATGAATGGAATGCACTTTCAATTTAGTCTGTTCCCTGCTCTTTGAAACTCCCCCACTTCTTTCTGTTGTCAACTAGAAAACATGTACACAAAATGTTTTATGAGTTGAAACCTGCTTTGCCTAATTTTGGGTAAAAGTTGCTCCTTTTTTATAAAAAAATCAATATTTACATACATCGTGTGTTGTGAGTTAATTTTGTGAGTTTGCTTGCAAGCAAATTTTATGTGACAGACTCAGGTAGCCAATTGCAGAATCATAGATCTCTAAGGTTTTGGATTTTTTTGTAAATTTTATTGGTTTTTAAAAACAAACATAAACAAACAAAACATAAAAACATCAAACTTTCTTCCATAAGTATACAAGCAGTGTGCCGGTTGGTTTACAAATTATTTTGTGCATCCATTTTGTAGTCTTCAGTTATATTTACATTGCATAATAACTCATATTATCAAACAAAAATTGAATACCCTAGTACAGGGGTGGGCAAACTACGGCCCGCGGGCCACATCCGGCCCGTTGATCTGTCCAATGCGGCCCGCCCTGAAAAAAATCACTGCCATTGGTCTGTCCAATCCGGCCCGCCCCTGAAAAAAAATCGCTGGGCGTGGCCTATTGCCCTGTGCCGCGTGGCCCCAAAGCTGCAAAACAGTGCGGAGCGATCTAGGGGTAGGAAAGAAAAGAAATTTGCAAAGGCCTCGGCTGGGAGTTCGAAATCAGCTTCGAGTGCGACCTCTCCAAAGGTGAGTCATCCCCACCGATCCCCCTTTTTTTTCCGGGGCTTCCAGGTTTAAACTTTGCAAAGGCAAAGCTTGCAGGCTGGAGCGTCTTCCCGCCGAGGAGCGGGAAGGGGTTCCACCCGGCAGGCGGGCGGGATGCTTGGAGCCACCTAAAGCTAGGCCGCTGCTGGTGGAGCCTTGCCCTGCCTTGGTGCCCCGCTTCCCGGCTCGGCGGTCCTGCTCGGGCGGCACTTTAAAAGTCTGCTCCCAGCACCCGAGCAACTTCCCAACAACTTTCCGCTTTTTAACTCGCAGGCGCTCGCGCCTGGCCCCGAGCCATGCGGCGGAGGGGAAGCCCAGCCGGTGGGCGGGCAGGCAGGCTGCTTGGAGGAGGTGACCGGCGGCGCTCCGGGCTTCCCCTCCGCCGTGCGGCTCTCGGGCGGCAGCGAGCGCCCGCGTGTAAAATGAAACCGAAAGTTGCTGGGAAGTTGCTTCGGATTTCCGAGGGCTTCAGGCTTAAACTTTGCAAAGGCAAAGTTTGCAGGCTGGAGCGTCTTCCTGCCGAGGAGCGGAAGGGTTCCGCCCGGTGGGCGGGGGTGGGCTGCTTGGAGCGGGCTGCTGTGCGGCTGGGCGAGGCGCGAGGCGCCCGCGGTTAAAACGGCTTCGAAAGTTGCTGGAAAGTTGCTCGATTCCGGGGCTTCCAGGCTTAAACTTTGCAAAGGCAAAGTTTGCAGGCTGGAGCGTCTTCCCGCCTCGAGGAGCAGGAAGGGTTCCGCCCGGCAGGTGGGCGGGCTGCTTAAACTTTGCTCGGGCGGCACTTTAAAAGCCTGCTCCCAGCACCCGAGCAACTTCCCAGCAACTTTCGCTTCTTTTAACTCGCTGGCGCTCGCGCGCCTGGTGCCACGCGGCAGAGGGAAGCCCGGTGGGCGGGCAGGCTGCTTGGAGGAGGCGACCCGATGGTGCTCCGGCAGCAGCAACAGGCAGTTTCGCCGGGCTCCGCTCAGGTGTCCGGCTGGGGCTGTCAGGAGTTGCTACCGCCGGCGCAGCTCCGTGCGGCTCCAGTCCCGTTGCCTTGGGAAGGAAAAGGCAAAACCAGGAGCCGCTGAGCCTGAGCCTCCAGTGCCGCTGCTCCCGTTGCAAAGCACCACCACGGCTCTTCCTTTTTGCCTTTCCCTTCCCGAGGCAACGCAGGACTGGAGCTGTGCGGAGCCGCGCCGCGGTAGCAACTCCTGACTCAGGGGGCCTCCGAGGAGGAAGGAGGAGAAGAGGGGGGGAAGGGTGGGGGGACGATTCCCAAAATCTTGTGCTGACCCGGCCCGTCTGTCAAATTTTAAAGTCAATCGCGGCCCCCGAGCCAAAAAGTTTGCCCACCCCTCGCCCTAGTATCATTATTAATCAATCATTTGACTATAACTTTATTCATTCATATTTTACGAGATAACCATAATTTACTTAGTTTATTTTATAACAATTTGCTAAAATTCATATTATCCTCCCAAATCTATCCTAAAAATATTTTGTAGATATAATAAAAAAGAAGTACATCTTTATATATTTATTATTTTCTAAAAATCTACATATTGCATTACTGTATTTTATTATCTAACCATTGATAGAAATGGTCCCAAATTTTATAAAATTGTTTATCCTCTTGTTCTCTAATTTCAAATGTCAATCTACTCATTTCAGCACATTCCAATATTTTCTTAATAGTTTCCTCCTGTGATGGTATTTTCTCATTTTTCCAATTTTTAGCAAATACAATCCTAGCCGCTGTTAATACATTTACAATCAAATATTTTAAATCTTTACTGTATGTATCAGGTAAAATTCCCAATAAAAATATCTCTGGTTTCAAGTCTATGTGGTTCTTTGTCATTTTTTCCAATCACATGTGGATTTTAGTCCAGTATTTTCTAGCGTCGGCACAAGTCCACCACATATGAGCCAGGTATCTGATGACATTTCCAACATTTTTCAGATTTATTCTTGAACATTCTTGCTATTCTTGTCGGGGGGAAATGCCACCTGTAAAACATCTTATACAAATTTTCTTTAAATGCTGTTGGCATTGTCATTTTATAATTTTGAGACCACAGTTTTTGCCATTTCTCTAGATCAATCCCATATCCAAAATTCTTCCCCCAAGCAATCATAGTTTCTTTAACTTGTTCTTCTTCTAGTTTAATTTCTAATAAATATCCATATCATCTTTTAATCACCTTTTCATCAGTACCTGTCAAGATCTTATCTAAGTCAGTCAGTTTATCATAGAAACCTTCTATTTTAGGATCTTTGTGATACCTTGAATGTATTTGCACATATGAAAACCAATTCATCTTTATACCTTGTTCCTCTAGTTTTTGCATAGATTTAAGTTCACCCTTTTCATTTAAAATTTCCCCATATCTAACTGTTTGTTCCTTCTTATATATTATAGGATAGGAAAATGCTTCAGTAGTCGATAACCAGACTGGAATTTTCAAATAGCATTGTCTTTTAATCTTCTCCCAGTTTAACCACAGAGAATCCCGTATATGATGTCTTCTAAAATAGCCCTGTGTTTTAGTTCCCTTATACCATAGAAAAGCATGCCACCCCAACAACAAATCATGTCCTTCTAATGTCAACAATCTAGTATTTCTTAATGTTATCCATTCCTTAGCCCACATCAAGTTTGTAGCTTGGTAGTACAACTCCCAATTAGGCAAACCAAATCCTCCCCTAATTCTAACGTCTTGCAAGAGTTTTAACTTTATTCTAGCTTTCTTACCTTACCATATATATTTCAATACAATTTTATTTAAATCTTCAAAATAGTCCTTTCCAAGCCTAATTGGTATTGTTTGAAACAAATATAAAATTCTGGGTAAAATATTCATTTTGATTGTTGAAATTCTCCCTATTAATGACAATTGTAGATTTTCCCATTTCATCAAGTCTAACGCTATCTGTTGTTTAAGTTTAATGTAATTGTTCTCTTTTAATGTACTACATCTTGCTGTCAAATATATCCCCAAATACTTAACTTTGTTCGTGACTTGAATTTTCAATAGATCTGCCAATTCTTCTTTTTGTCTTAATAGCATATTCTTTGTCAAGATCTTTGTCTTATCTTTGTTTATTTTCAAACCAGCCACCTTGCCATATCCCTCTATCTTTTCCAATAGTTTTGGTGCTGTTTCTAAAGGGTCTTCTAAAATAAAAGCCAAATCATCCGCAAAAGCTTGCAGCTTAAATTCTTCCTTTTTAATTTTCATTCCTTTTATACTCTTTTCATCTCTAATGTTTCTGTTTAACACTTCCAAGGTTAACACAAATAGCAAAGGTGATAATGGGCATCCTTGTCTTGTACCTTTTCTTATATTGATGGAATCTGTCCCTCTATCATTACCTTTGCCGTTTGCTTATGATATATGGCTTCTATTGCTTGAATAAATTTTCTGGCGAAACCCATCTGTTCCAATAATAATAACATGAATCTCCAATTCACATTATCAAATGCCTTTTGTGCATCTAAAAATATCAAAGCCATTTGTTTTTCGGGGTGTGCCTCATAATATTCCCAAATTACTCTCATGTTATCTTTGATTTGTCTCATTGGCAGAAATCCATTTTGGTCAAGATGAATAAAATTATTTAAGTATTTTTTGAGTCTTTCTGCCAGTATTGAAGCGAAAATTTTATAATCTGAATTTAATAAAGAAATAGGTCTATAATTCTTAATTTGCAATGGGTCAGCCTCTTCTTTTGGAATAAGTGTAATATAGGCTTCTGACCATGTTTTAGGTAACTTCTTCTTTAACATAACTTCATTCATGACTTCTAACAATGGTAGGCTCAGCGATTCTTGTAATGTTTTATAAAATTCTGCTGGAAGTACATCTGGGCCTGGTGCCTTTCCATTATTTTGTTTCTTAAGTGCTTCAGTTAACTCCATCATTGTTATATTGCTTTCTAACATTTTTTCAGTCTCTTTAGGTATCTTAGGTAGGTTAGCATTCTGTAAATACTGTTTGACTCTTTCCTCATCAATATTCTCTTGCTTATATAATTTCCTATAAACGTCTCGAATATTTCCTTCTTCTCTTTATTACCAAGGCAAACTTGACCTTGGTCATCTATTAACTGCAATATTTTCCTTGATTCTTTCTCTTTTCTCAATTTATATGCTAACCATCTAGCTGGTTTATTTTCATCTTCAAAATAATTCTGTTTAGCACCTCTAATTTTCTGTGCTAATTCTTCTTTCTCTATTTGACCCATTTTGTGTTTAATTATGTCCAATTTTAGCTTAATGTCTTTTTTCTGTGGCGTTTTCTGTAGCTCTTTTTCAAATCTTTTATACTCATCCTCTAAGACTTTAGTGGCTTGCCTTTTCCTGATGTTCCTTTTCCTTGTATAGTCTATTATCAAGCCTCTAGCATATGCCTTCATTGTGTCCCATACATTCTGAATTGAGGTATCTTCTTTTTTATTTTCTCTAAAAAAAAGCCAATTCTTTCTCCACCCATTGTGTGAAGTCCTTTTCTTTTAAAATAGTATTATTTAACGTCCATCTCAATCTTTTTTTTTGTCCTTTCCATTTAATTGTCACTGGATTGTGGTCTGCCCAAGTACTTGTTTCAATATTTGTTTCTTGAATATTAGATATTAGTTCTGTTGAGATCCAAATCACATCTATTCTGGACCATGATAAATGTCTATTTGAGTAAAAAGTATATTGTTTAGCTTTATCATTTCTTTCTCTCCATATATCTTTTAAATTTATTTCATCTATCATTTTAAAAAAGGATTTGGGGAGAGTCTTTCTATTTTGCTTTGTTATTGTTGCTGTATAGTCCAATTTGTTGTCTACAATTCCATTTTAGTCTCCCATCATAACTATATTAACCTAGTCCAGTTCAATTATTTTCATGTGTAGTTTTTTATAAAATTCTTTCTTGTTTATCATTCGGAGCATAAATTGCAATCAGGAGTGTTTTCAGTATTATTGTCCAATATTTCCACCATTAATACTCTTCCATCTTCATCAGTATGAATCAATTTTGCTGAGATAGTCTCTTTAATATATAAAACCTCTCCTCTTTTCTTACATTGAGCCAAAGAAGTAAATATTTTCCCTAATTTTGGCTGGACCAACAATTGTTCATAATGTTTTTTAATATGTACTTCTTGTAGACAAATTACATCAGATTTTAATTTCTCTAATTTATGAAAAATTTTCCTTCTTTTAGCGGCTGAATTAAGTCCATTTATATTCATTGTAATCAGTTTTTTCTCTTCCATGATTATGCTTTGTAGTTAGGTTTGGTAGCTCTCGTAGATCTTGGTTCACGTTGTTCTTTAATTTCCACCTGTCCACCTACTGCGCCTTCTTCTTTTTCAGTCTCTATTTGGTCCTCTTGAAATTCAATTAATGAGACCTCTTTTTCTGCCTCTTCCTCTCTCCTTCCAAAAATCTGCGTAGAATAATTCTGTTTTTCTCAATTGAATCAATTCTGTGTCTTTGTTCTTGCCATGTAAACATTAATCCTTCTGGAATTAGCCATCTATAATTCACCTCTTTTTTCAGTAACATTTTAGTTAAGAATCGGTATTCTCTTCTTATCTCTCTCATTTTTCTGGGTATTTGTTTTAAGACCACAATCTCCTTGCCCTTGTATTTCAGCGTTTTCTCTCTTGCCACTTGCAATATTTGTGTTTTAATGGGTTGGTTTTTTTTTGTAAATCTGATATGAACTTCTCTTGGTAGGTTATTTCTCATCGCATATCTTGTAAAAACTCGATATACTTCATCTACTCCATCCATGATCTTCTTTTCTGTTATTTCCAAAGCTTCAACCAATATTTCTATCACTATCTCAGCTAAATTTTGTCCTTTTTCCCTCCTCTACACAGTGACTAAATTAGTAGACCAGCAAAATACTGTGGACATAATATACTTAGATTTCAGCAAGGCATTCGATAAAGTAGACCACAACCTACTTCTTAGTAAGCTAGAAAAAAGTGGAATAGATAGTACCACCACTAGATGGATTTGCAACTGGCTGGCAAACCGTAGTAGTCCTTAATGGGTCTAAGTCTACATGGAGGGAAGTAAGCAGTGGGGTGCCACAAGGTTCCATCTTAGGCCCAGTACTCTTCAATATCTTCATTAACAACTTAGATGAGGGAATAGAAGGGGAACTTACCAAATTTGCAGATGATCCTAAGCTGGCAGGAATTGCTAACACCCAGGAAGATAGGATCAAGATCCAGATGGATCTTGACAGACTAGAACACTGAGCCATATCTAATAAAATGAAATTTAATATATGGAAAAGTAAAATCCTACACTTAGGCAAGAAAAACCAAAAGTACAAATATAGACTGGGTGAAACCGGGCTCAATAGCAGTAACTATGAGGGGGATCTTGGAGTCTTAGTGGACAACCAGCTAAATATGAGCAAGCAGTGTGCAGCAGCAGCCAAAAAAGCTAATGCAATCCTAAGTTGTATTAACAGAGGGATACAATCAAGATCAATCACGAATACCACTCTATAAAGCCTTAGTAAGACCACCCCTAGAGTACAGCATCCAGTTTTGGTCACCACATTATAAAAAAGATGTTGAGACTCTAGAAATAGTACAGAGAAGAGCAACCAGGATGATTAGGGGACTGAGGCTAAAACATACAAATCTAACGGTTGCAGGAACTGGGCTTGGCTAGTCTAGTAAAGAGAAGGACCAGGGGAGACATGATAGTGGTCTTCCAATATTTGAGGGGCTGCCACAGGGAGGAGGGGGTCAAGTTATTTTCTAAAGCTCCTATAGGCCAGACAGGGAATAATGGATGGAAACTGAACAAGGAGAGATTTAACCTGGAAACAAGGAGAAACTTCCTGACAGTGAGAACAATCAACCAATGGAACAGCTTGCCCTCGGAAGTTGTGGGGCGCCATCAGTTGAGACTTTCAAGAAGAGATTGACTGCCACTGGTCAGAAATGGTGTAGGGTCTCCCGCTTGGGTGGGGGTTGGTCTAGATGACCTACAAGGTCCCTTCCAACTCTGATTATATGTAATATGTAATCTGAAAGAGAGACAAGACACACACACAAAGAGAGAGAGAGAGAGAGAGAGGGAGGGAGGGAGGGAGGGAGGGAGGAGGAGGGAGAAAGAGAGAGGGGAAAGATAGAGACAAGACACACACGCACACACACACACACACACACACATACAGAGGGTACTTTCCCCAAAGAGAGACAGAGAAAGAGAGACAAAACATGGGGGGAGAGAATGTGTGAAAGAGAAACAGAGATGAAAGAGAGAGAGAGATGAGAGATCCTGGTATTTTGTTTTCTTTGGGAAATGGGTCCAAATGACTCTTTGAGTATTTAAGGTTGCAGAAACAGGCAGCCAAGCTAAATCCTTCCGTCAGTGTGAGTCCAGGCGCTTCAGTGAGCGGCATTCTGGATTCATATTAGTGGTCCACAGGATTTAAAATTATGAATGTGGTGGTCCCTGAGGTCCAAAAGGTTGGAGAACCCTGCTCCAGAAGATAGACTTAAGATACAGAAGGATTTTGACAGACTTGAACATTGGGCACTATCTAACAAAATGAAATTCAATGGTGAAAAATTTAAAGTTCTACATTTAGACAAGAAAACCAAATGCACAGGTACAGTATATGGGGTACTTTGTTCAATAGCGGTGACTGTGAGAGGAATCTGGGAGTCCTAGGGGACAATCAAATATGAGCCAGCAGTATGCTGCAGCTACCAAAAAGCCAACACAGTTCTAAGCTGCATAATCAGAGGGATAGAATCAAGACCATCTGAAGTGTCAATACCACTTTATAATACCTTGGTAAGGCCACACTTGGAATACTGCATCCAGTTTTGGTTGCAATGGTGTAAAAAAGATGTTGAGACTCTAGAAAGAGTGCAGAGAAGAGTACAAAATTAATTAGTGGACTAAAATTGATTAGTGGCTAAAACTTATAAGAAACAGTTGCTGGAATTGATGAAAAGGATTAGGGGTGACATGATAGCAGTGTTACAGTATCTCAGGGGCTGCCACAAAGAAGAGGGAGTCAAGCTATTCTCCAAAGCACCTGAGGGCAGGACAAGAAGCAATGGGTTGAAACTAATCAAGGAGAGAAGCAACCTAGAATAAGGAGAAATTTCCTGACAGTTAGAAAAATTAATCAGTGGAGACAACTTACCTCAGAAGTTATTAATGCTGCAACACTGGAGGTTTTTAAAAGATGTTGAATAACCAGGATGGGATTCTACCGGTTCAGTCCAGTTCAGTAGAACCGGTTGTTATGATTCTGCGCAGTTCGCAGAAACCAAAATCGCAGCACTGACTGGCCCCCTCCCTCCCGACCCCTTCCTTCCCATTCACACACTTTGTGCTACCTGAGAAACTTTTCATCACTCTTTCATCCAGCTGCCTCCCATGAGGCCACTCTTCTTCACCTGGCCTGAGAAGGTAAGGCTGGTGGTAGGGATGGAGTCCTCTGTGCTTGGCCAAAGGGGCTGGGGGAGCACATAGCAGGCTTACCACCGCTGCTGCATTGCCATCCCGAATGGCCTACCTCCACCACTCCATTGCATGCATTGCATGGGCCGGTGGGAGGGTGGGGAGAGCGAGCTGGAGGAGGGGTGATACTGGCAGTGGGTGGACTCATGCACATGGGGAGGGAGGAAAGCGTGTGGGAAATCACAGCACCGGAGCCCTTCCCCATGCTTCCTTGCTACCCAAGTGGGCCTGGCCTGCGTGGGAAGCGCACAGGAGATCACAGCACAAGAGCCCTTTCCCATGCTTCCTTGCTTCCCAAGCCAGCCTGGCCTGCGAGGGAAGCACGCGGGAGATCACTGCACCAGAGCCCTTCCCCATGATTGCTTCCCAAGCTGGCCTGGCCTGTGAGGGAAGCACGCAGGAGATCACCGGCTGGTTTACCAAGGTAGAAGGGGTGGGCGGGCAGCCCTTGAGAGAGCTGCACTGGGGTGCTGTGTGCTCTCAGGCCTCCCATCCATCTCTGCTTCTGCCGGGCAGAAAGAAAGCCGTAAAAAATTTTTTGCCTGAGCCCTCTTGGGGCCCTGATCTCGGTGCCAATTTGAGCGCATCCTTCACAGACTGCTAACAGCCGGGAAGTACTCCAGAAGAGAGAAGCTGCCGAGGTTAGCTAGGAATATCAGTTGAGAATGAACATTGTGAACTTGTAGCCACTGTCTCCTGCAAGCTCCTTGTGTCTTGAAGAGCCCAGCCGCTTGCCAATTGCCAAGTCATTTGGACTCCCAGTGACAGAATGGGGTCCTTCACGCACTTAGTTTGGCTGCCTGTTTAGTAGCTCCAGCCAGTGGCTACAACACAAACATTCATTCTTGAATGTATTTGAGATTCCTAGCTGCAGTTTACTTGTGAGCACCATTGGCCGAGAGAAGCAGGGAGAAAGGTGAGGGGGAAGCATGGTTGAGGGTGCAGGACCTGGGTGTGGGCAGACAGATTAGAGGCAGCTGGCAGATTGTTGGCTTGCTCGCTCAGCTGCCTGCTGCCTGGAGCATGGAGGCAGCAAACTAAACTAAATCTCCGCCCAGCTCACTTCTCTTCCTCCTCACAAGAAGCCCTCTCCACCCCTCTGATGCCCCCATCAAATCTCCTCCCAGCACACTTCTGTTCCTCCTCACAAGAAGCCATCTGGTCCTCAGGACATCAGATTCCCATCACCCAGCACCAGTTCAGTTCCACCCTGGAATGGACAGAGAGACACAGAGAAAGGGGGTGGAAGGGAGGGAAAGAGAGACAAAAGACAGGGGTGGGAGGGAGGGAGGGAGGGAAAGAGAGGGGGAGAGAGAGAGAGAGAGAGAGAGAGAGAGAGAGAGAGAGAAGAATCAAAGAAAGAAAGAGGGAGGGAAAGAGAGAATGGGGTCCTTCACGCACTTAGTTTGGCTGCCTGTTTAGTAGCTCCAGCCAGTGGCTACAACACAAACATTCATTCTTGAATGTATTTGAGATTCCTAGCTGCAGTTTACTTGTGAGCACCATTGGCCGGGAGAAGCAGGGAGAAAGGTGAGGGGGAAGCATGGTTGAGGGTGAATCCATACTAATTCATTGCCTGTGAGATATAGAAACTTGCCACTAACTTAATGTAAGTCCTTTTGTTAAATCTAGTTAAATAGAGAATTCCTAATGCTTAAAAACATAGAGGGGTAACTTCCGGTTTAAGCTTCTTCGGTGACAGACCGAAATCTCGTCTCTCCAAGGCTTCGATCCATGCTCACCACTGTAGCGCCCCGAGCCGGCTGGTTTCAGGGCTAAGCAACCCCGTAGAGGTGGTGAAGAGGGGGAGACTGCCTGCAGGGTTGAGGGAGAGTCGCATCTCTCCTCCCCAGCTGGCCATTACTCCCTTTCCCGAAGCAGTTGTAGCGGTGGTCAGAAATGGCCACCACAAGAAGAATTCGACCGGAAAAGAATGTGCAGGAGGAAGATAAGAAGAAAAGTTTTGGTTGACTGGGTCAAACAGCAAAAACAACAAATAAGGTACCCTGAATTTAAACTTAACAACGTTGTTCCCAAAGAAGATTTTGAAGCTGCGAAGAGAGAGAAAGAAAGGATTAGGGTTTTTTTGCTTCCTTCCTTATACTGACAGCTAAGAGACTTAAGCAAGAAACTGAAAATCCACTTGACATTAATAGGCATCTAAGCTGAAAATAAAAGTCAAAGGAATAATAAAGATTTCTGGACATTTAAAAGTTTTAAAAGCTGGAAAGGAGAAAAAAAGAATAGAAGGGCAGGATCTGGAAAATGGAGGAGACTGCCTGGAATTAAGGAATGGAACTGTAATTAAAAGGAACTTACAGTGAAATTTTAACAAGATTCCTCAAAGATACTATATAGTGTCTACTTTAAGAATGTACTTTCTACCCGAAAAGCTCACCGGAAATAGCTACTAGCGCCGCCATCTTTTTGATGAAAAAAGCTTCCGGTGAGCTTTCTACCCGAAAGCTCACCGGAAGCACTTTTTACCAAAAAAGATGGCGGCGCCCAGCAACCAGCGACAAGCAGAATTCGATTGGAAGTTATGTATTATATTGAATGCTATAATCTTAAAGCTATACATTGAAGCTTAAATAAGAGCTTGAATGGATAAAATTAAAGGATATAAAGGTGTCATACTACAGGGAAAAATTTGCTTAATAAGAAAAGATAATGTGAAATTGTAACAGGACAGACAAAAGTATAAATATAATGATTTGAACTGAGATAATTAAAACAAAGTTGAGAAAATTAAAAGAGGGGAAAAATTATGTAGAAAATATAAAATGGTAATAAGATATGGAATAGAATATAAAAATGAGCATGAAATTCAGTTTTGTGTCTGTATGAAGTGATAACCTGGAACCATGCTATTTTCAAAAAAATACTTTATTTGTATTTTGTTTTTGTGAAAACCCAAATAAAATTTTCAAAAAAAAACAAAACATAGAGGGGTATACATATGTTAAGCAAAGAGACTTGAACCTGGGAAAGTGAAACTGAAATTCCTTTTTAATGTCTGTTAAATTATTTTTTTTTAAAGTATGAATAAATAAGGTTTTGACTTCTTTGTATTCTTGGGAGGGTCCTCCCTTTTCAGAGCAGGGATTCCTTTTCTTTCCTTGCCCCCATCCTGGGATTTCATTGGCACAACTTTATTTTTTCCCCTCCTCTGGGCTTTTTAAAAAACTAACCTTCCCCCTCCCCCCGCTCCCTCCACACACACACACACACACACACTAACCGAGGTTGGATCTTTCTTTCCTCCTGGCCCATATAGGCAACACCCATGCAAATGACTTAGAGTTGGTCATGCCCACCCAGTCACATGACCACCAACCACATCCAGCCAGTCAGGTGACCACCAAGCCACGCCCACCCAGCAAGCCACATCCACCCAGTCACATGACCACCAAGCCACACCCACAAATTAAGCCATGTCCACAGAACCAGTTGTTAAGAAATTGGAATCCCACCCCTGTGGATAACCATTTGCCTGAAGTGTTGCATGGTTTCCTGCCTAAGGAGGGGGTTGGACTAGAAGACCTCCAATGTCCCTTCCAAAACTGTTATTCTATTCTATTCTATTCTATTCTATTCTAGGATGGATATATATCTAAATCTGAATATTTTGTTTTGTGAAAACAGATTTTAAATTACTATGTCACCTGGGGCAGGGGTGGGATTCTACTAGTTCACACCTATTCGCTAGAACCGGTTGTGTTAATTCTAAGCAGTTCAGAGAACCGGTTGTTAGAAGAAATTACTGGCCTAATCCTGTAAGGAAGGCAGGAAGGAAACATTCTGGTGTTGCTTACAGAAACTGCCTCTCTGTTCTCGTTTGCAGCGCTTCGGGGCAGGCAGGAATCCGCAATCATGCGCGGTTTCTGCCTGTGCTCGCCGCTGGAGTGCCCTGAGCCACCCGGCTTCAGGGCTAGCCACCTCCATAGAAGGTGGTGAAGACCCCCCTGTCTTCAGATCACCCCTGATCTGGCAGGGTCAAGAGAAATCACAGCTCTCTTCCCTTGCTGGCTAAACCCCCTTTTCCGAAGGTGGTAGAGCGGTGGTCAGAAATGGCCGCCACAAATAAGTGCTCAGCCGGAAAAGAAAGTGCAGGAGGAGTTAAGAAGAAGTGAAAGTTTTTTTTGCTGACCGGGACAAAGTAACAACGAAGGTATCTTGGAACTTAAAATTTGCGAAAGATACATCGTTCCCAGAGATTTACAAGCGGCGAATGGAAGTTAAAAGGGAAAGTTCTTTTTTTTCACTCACTCTCCTTCCTAACGTTGACAGTGAACAGAAATATATGAGAAATTGGAAAAACCCACTTTGGCATCAATAGGTAAACTGGATAACTAAATTTTTTTGCTGTAAGTGGGAAGGGAGAGGAAAAGAATTGGAGCAGGATTTGGAAGTAAGGAGGAGATTGCTTAGAATTTTAAAGAATCATTAAATACTAACAAGACTTCTAAAAGATACATTTTAACTGGAACTTTGCAACTAAACAGTAACCCCAGAAAGAGAAAGTGAAGAAAGAAGAAAGTGCTAAAAGAAACAGCTTATTTGGACTGTTCGGTGACTTTGGGACTTTGGAAATTATTTTTGAAGGACTAAAAACACTTGAGTGTTTTTTTTGAAAAAAAAATCTTCTCTCTACAATGGCATCACTTATGGATGAATTGAAAATTGAATTCAAAAAATACAAGGAAGAGGAACAAGAAGGGAAAGACCCTCTTGGCACTCTTTTTCAATTCTTAGAAATGTCACCTATGAGAAACTGACTGTGCAACAAGGTGATTGGGACAAAGAAGAAGCCATCTTTGATGAACAAGTAACTTTATTTGGGGAAGAAAGGGAGAAGGAGGAAAAGAAAAAGGAGACTTTAAGATTTAAAAAAACAACCAAAAAAGAGAAAAATAAGGTGAAAAGTGGATATAATGTTAGAAAACAACAGAAAGGGGGAATACAGAAGAGGAAAAGGGAGGTGGAGAAACAAGGGGGTAAAAAGGGCAGGGAGAAGAAGAAGCAAGGGAGGAAGGAAGGGATGAGAAGCTTCAATGGTGTGGAGCAAGATGTAAAGAAACAAGTTTCATTTAGAGATAATGGGTAAAAATTTAATTGAAAAAGGGATTCTGCAAAGGTACATAAGATTGTATTGTTATATTTGTACTTAGAAATAATGCTAGAAAATTGAAAACAACATGTGACCAAAAATGGGATAAAATATTCAGTGTAATTTAGTGAAATTTTTGTGAATAAAAGGAAGGCAATGAAATAAATGAGAGAATTGAAGTAGGAGGAAATGGGAACATTTTAATGATACAATGATTTAAAATATAAGTGATGTGAAGTGGGGGGGAAATAACTATGGAAAATATAAATGGTCCCATAAAAGTATGATATTCAATTGGAAAGTAATGTGTAAAATGTTTAAGATTTAAATGAATATTAATATTAATGATAGATTTGAATTGGCATGGATAGTTGTTTTAATTATATTACATACTTATAAATTTTTCTTTTTTAAAATATAATGTATAACTTTAGAATATACTAAACAGAATCCCAATGGAAGTTATGTACTATACTAAGTGTTATAAATTTAGAGGAAAGAGTTAAAGGCGTCATACTCCAATTCATGTACAGGAGAAATTTTATTTAAAGAGAAAAGATAAATAGCTGGAAACAGAACAGACAAAGAATAATAAGGATAATGATCTGAACTGAGATGAGATAAATAAAATAAAATTAAGAAAGTTAAAAGAGGGGAGAAACTATATAGAAAATGGAAAACGGTAATAAGATATGGAATGGTATATAAAATGAACATGAATTTGAATTTGTGTCTGTATGAAGAAATGTAACCCGGGATCAAGCAGCTTTCAGAAAGGATGTTTTTATGTTTTATGTTTTGTTTGATTGTGTATTGTCTTTGAAAATTAATAAAATTTGTTTAGAAAAAGAAAAAGAAACTGCCTCTCTGTTAATCTTTATTACATTCTTGGCAGGACTAGACTTCCTGTCTCAGGAACGTCTCTGGGGATTTTTTTCCCCTCCTTTGCTGGTACTTTGCTTGTGTGGAGTGACCATTCAAAGTTACAATGGCACTGAAAAAAGTGACTTATGACCATTTTTCACACTTACGACTGTTGCAGCATCCCCACAGTCATGAGAGGCCAGGCGAGGAGATGCGTGCCTTGATGCAAGTGATATTGACTTGGCCACACCCAGCCAATAACATGACCACCAAGCCATGTCCACCAACTTAGCCACACCCACAGAACCAGTTGTTAAATAATTTGAATCCCACCCCTGACCCGGAGTAAGAGGAAATGGCTTGTGTTTCACTTTGAAATCATTTCTAAATCTCTACTGCATCCATGGCAACTGGATGGGACACTTCAGAACCAACAGAACTTATTGAATAACAGAATTGAAAGGGACCTTGTAGTCCAACCCCCTGCTGAAGCCTATACCATTCCAGTCAAATTCCATTGGCTAATACTTCTCACCCTCAGGAAATTACTCTTTTGTTCTTGGTTGGATCTCTTTCTGATATGGTTTCATCCATTATTTCTTGTCCTGCACTTAGTTCTTTGGATATTAGATTGATTCCCCCTCTTCTTTGTGACACCCCTCAAATATTGGACGGGTAGTATCATGTCACCTCTAGTCCTTTTCTTTAGTATACTGCACTCACCCGGTTTCTACAACCATTCTTCATGTGTTTTAGCCTCCAGCTGCCTCATCAACTTTCTTGCTCTTCATTGTACCCTTTCTAAAATTTCGATAATGGCAACCAAAACTGGATGCAGCGTTCCAAGTGTTGATCATTTTTTTTAGCAAAGCAGCATAAAGCAGTACAAACATTTCACGTGAGCTTGATAAAATCTCTCTGCTAATGCAGGCTTGGCTTTGGGGGATCTTTTTAGCAGCTGCAGCACACTGCTGGCTCATATGTCCACTAGTGGCTGTCTAATAGGAGTCAGAGATCCATCTTACAGTTAGTGTAAAGCCACATTTTTCTCACCACTGAAAAAAAACAAAGGTAGGAAATAAGTAATAAAAAGTATGGCCCCATGAGATCCTTTTTAGCTGAAGAGCAGGATATATTTAAAACACGATAAAGCAGGATAATCTTGAACATCTTTTTGTTTTACCTTAAAAAAATAGCTTTTAACCGTGTGGACTATTGACAATATGGGCCAGCAAATGTTTGAAAAATATGCCATTTTTTTCTTCTGAATTAAAACTAAAGATCCAATAAATTATCAGGCGTCAAAGAGGCCTCACTATTCTCAAAAGAACATTACTGGGGTTTTGTTGTAGTAGCTTATTTTCCTTAATTTGGTTCATTTGAGTTTTGGTTTACTCAGCAAAATAAGTTCCCTTTGAATAAAAGGCAAAATAAACCGACATTTTGGTCTAGTGACTAAAGCAAAAGGCTACAAATCTGGAAACTGAGTTCTAGTTCTAATTCCTCCAACCCCACTCTAGTATGCTTCAGTAGCTTGCTGCTTTATTACAGTGTTTAAATTTATAAGTAAGATGACCAACCCGTCCTCCTTTTGTAAGTTCTGTCATCAATCAAATATGGAGATTTACAGATTAGTTTCCAAATATCAAAAAGGAGGACTGTCAGCAATGGAATTCATCGCTGCCACACAGTTGAATAATGTGGGAGGGGATGATGTAAATTGAGTAGTTCTTAGTAGACAAATTATATTATTTTGATAGTTCAAGGTTACAGAGTGTGGCACAGAGAAGAATGAAACTTACTGTGGGATTGGTGCATGTGATCTGGTGATGAGGGCAAAAAGGTGGGGGTTGTAGCTTGGGACTGTGTGGGGAAGCCGGGAAAAATTAGTTCTGGACTTCCCCAGTATGTGCCAGGTACTGTTCCAATAAAAGTACTTTGAGATGGCGTGTGTCTTGGAGTTACTGGAAGGAATGGATTTTCTCTAGAACGCTGACAAAGACATTAGGAGGACACTTTTTGAGAGAGGACAGAACTTACAAAAGGAGGACTGTCCTCTCCACGCAGAAGAGAGCAGCAACCTTCCAGACCAACACAGCCTCCCTGGACAGCCCACTGATGAATACGATCCTATGGTGAGTGCACCCATCACACCTTTTACCGTCAAAGTGAAGTTAGTGGTGCCTGACATGGGGGAGGCAGGAGAATTAGAAGCGGTCATAGATACCAGATGCTCTAGATGCCTTATTGGGCTCCCCATCGTTGAACAATTGGGCATAAAAACTAAACCACTAAAACGTCCAATCAGATTTGAACAAGTGGGTGGGACATTAATTGGGGGAACCCCAGCCACCCAAATGACAGAGTTAATCAAACTGCAGATGGGTCTCACCGCAAACTCATATGTTTTATCGTAGCTCCAATAGTGTCAGAATCTGTCATAATGGGGACTTGCTTGGCTAGATAAATGGCCCCCTACCATCAAGTGGGAGGATGGATTCCAGAGAATCATCATTGGAGTGGGCCCACTGTCTCCCCTTCCTCCCACTATGAAACCCACCATCCAACCTGGGTCCAAAAACTGAAACAGCGACCACTGCCTTGGACCCTCTTCCAGGTACTCCCCAAGTGTCCAGACAATATAGAGACTTCACTGAGGCATTCAGTGAAGAGGAATGTAATATTTTACCTTCCCATCGACCCACGGATTATGCCATAGAATTAGAACCCGGAGCAAAACTGCCAAAACCAAAGATGTATGCCATGACACCGGCTGAAATGACTGAATTGAAGAAATACATTGATAGCAATTTGGAAAGAGGTTTCATTGAACCTGCCAAATCTAAATTGACTGCTCCAGTGCTGTTCAAGGAAAAGAAAGATGGCGGGTTGAGATTATGTGTTGATTTTAGGGGTGTGAACACCGTGTGCGTCAAAAACATGTATCCTCTCCCCCTTATAAAGGACTTATTAAACCATCTGTCAAAATGCAAGGTCTTCACCAAGCTAGATCTGAGAGAAGTTTACTACCGAGTCCGCATAAAAGAGGAAGATGAATGGAAAACAGCCTTTAACTGCCCTTTGGGTAGTTTCCAATTCAGAGTCATGCCTTTTTAACTTCAGCCCCCACCCCCCACAGTATTTATGCAACTCATCAATGAAGCGTTACATCCGCACCTGTACCGGGGGGTCCTCGTATACACGAATGAAATCCTTATATTCAGCTAAACCATCAAGGAACATGTCAAATTGGTCAGACACGTCCTGAAAAAACTTCTAGCCGCCAAATTATATGTAAAGCTGTCAACATGCAAATTCCACAAGGAGTCGCTGGATTACTCAGGCTACCGAATATCCAACCTGGGAATTGAGATGGACCCTGGAAAAGTGAAAGCCGTGCTGGACTGGCAACCCCTCAAAACCCGAAAGCAACTTCAAACCTTTTTGAGTTTTGTCAATTTCTATAGACAATTCATTCCTTCTTTTGCCAAGGTTGCCCTCCCTTTGACATAGTTATTAAAAACAGGCCCTTCACCCACCAAACCAAAGCCCAGTCAACCCCTTGCTTGGACCATGGACTGTCAGAAAGCTTTTGAAACCTTAAAATGCCTCTTTGCAGCTGAGCCCATTCTCCAACACCCAGACCCAACCAGACCTTTTATAGTCCAAGCTGATGCTAGTGATGTGGAGGTAACGTCCATTCTGCTGCAAAAAGACTCTCAGAACCAACTGATGCCTTGCACCTATGTGTCCAAAAAGGAAATAGTACAGGCTTTGATATCAGAAGCTCAATTAGCAGGCCAAGTAACCACTCGAGGCCAAGCCAACCGCAACCCCAAACGCCTGGTAGACAAACTGACCACAGAGTTGAAAGCAGCCCTATGGACTGATCCCTGGTTTGTGGACCATCAAACCGAATTAACAATGAATGAGGGACTGGCTTGGAAAGGGACTAAACTTTATGTACCCACAAACCTAAGACTAGTGGTACTAAAGTGTTGCCATGACTCATGGCTGGGGGGCCACTTCAGGTTCTTAAAAACCCTACATTTAGTCAGGAGGCAGTTCTGGTGGTCAAGAATGAAACCTGACATCGAGGACTATGTAAAAAGTTGCTCAATTTGTGCCACAATGAAACACAGAACTGGAAAGACCCATGGCCTCCTCAAACAAGTAGCTGAACCAACACAGCCATGAGAAGAAATCGCAATGGACTTTATTGTAGAATTACCTGAGAGTGGAGGGAATACAATCATTTGGACTGTTAATGACTTATTCTCTAAGCAGGTCCACTTTACAGCCTGTAAAAGACTTCCATCTGCAAAAAAGCTTGCAAAACTGTTCGTGAAGCACATTTATAGACTACCTTGTGGAATAATATCAGACACAGGGGTACAATTTACTGCTAAGTTCTGGAGGGAGTTCTTAAAGTCTATTGGGTCCTCCCAAGGGTTATCCTCAGCATTTCATCTGGCCTGCAATGGAGCAGCAGAAAGGTTGAACAATACATTAGATGCTATGTAAATTATCAACAGAAAAACTGGGCTGAATTATTACCATTTGCAGAGGTTGCTTATAATAATGCAGTACATAGCAGCACAGGGTTGACTCCATTCCAAATCAACACTAGCATGGAATTTGTCCCTATGCCAGAATTACCTAGAGAACCTCCCACATCCATGTCTCTAACAGAATGGATGAACTCATTAAAAAAAGGTGGGGATGATACAAAAAAAGCTTTGACTGAAGCTGCAAAAGATTACAAAAAGCAGGCAGACGAACATAGATCCCTCCAACCAGTTTTTAAAGTAGGAGACAAAGTATATTTGTCAACCAAATATTTTAGATTGAAACTTCCTAGTAAGAAGTTGGGGCTAAAATTCTTAGGTCCATTCCTGATTTCAAAAATAATCAATCCAGTCACGGTCCAATTAAGTCTTCCCCAACTATCAGGAAGAATTCACCCAGTGTTCCATAGTAATTTATTAAAACCAGCTGTTACATCAATGATAAGACCAAGACCAATCGCTCCCCCTAAACGGTTAACCGTACAGGGTGAGAGACATGAAATCAAGAAAACTCTCAATTCTAGATTACACCGAAGAGGGTTACAATATTTGGTCTTATGGAAGGGTTACCCTATATCAGATGCTACTTGGGTAAAAAGTTGGGATGTACATGCAGATAGATTGGTTAACCAATTCCATGAGGAATTCCCCCACAAACTGAAGGTTCCTCATGGAGGCGGGAGAGGGGGTTAAAGACAACACATTAACCTCTGTTTGTGTTTTGTTTCTTATTTTCTTATAGGAGAAGGATATTTCAAAGGTTGGGGTACCTGTCAGCCATGGAATTCATTGCTGCCACACAGTTGAAGAATGTGGGAGGGGGTGATGTAAATTGTTCAAGGTTACAGAGTGTGGCACAGAGAAAAATGAAACTTACTGTGGGATTGGTGCACGTGATCTGGTGATGAGGGCAAAAAGGTGGGTGTTGTAGTTTGTGTGGGGAAGCCGGGAAAAATAAGTTCTGGACTTCCCCAGTATGTGCCAGGTACTGTTCCAAAAAAAGTACTTTGAGATGGCGTGTGTCTTGGAGTTACTGGAAGGAATGGATTTTCTCTGGAACACTGACAAGGACATTCCAAGGTCCCTTCCCACTATTCTAATCTAGTCTAGTCTAGTCTAGTCTAGTCTACTCTACTCTACTCTACTCTACTCTACTCTACTCTACTCTACTCTATTCTATTCTATTTTAGGATGACTATATATCTAAATCTAAATATCTAAATATTTTGTTTGGTGAAAACAGATTTTAAATTATTATGTCATCCAGGTTAAGGGGAAATGGCTTGTGTTTCACTTTGAAATCATCACTAAATCTCTACTGCATCCATGGCAACTGGATGGGACACTTCAGAACCATCAGAACTTATTGAATAACAGAATTGAAAGGGACCCTATAGTCCAATCCCCTGTTCAAGCAGGAGACCTTATATAATTCCAGACAATTCCACTGGTTAATACTTCTCAACCTCAAGAAATTACTCTTTTGTTCTTGGTTGGATCTCTTTCTGATCTGGTTTCATCCATTATTTCTTGACTTGCACTTAGTTCTTTGGATATTAGGTTGATTCACCCTCTTCTTTGTGACACCCCTCAAATATTGGAAGACTGCTATCATATTTTTATAACCTCTTTTTAGCTGAAGCAGCAGGAAATATTTAATACAGGATAAAGCAGGATAATCTTGAATATCTTTTTGTTTTATTTTAAAGAAACAGATTTTAACTGTATGGATTATTAACAACATGAGCCTGCAAACATTTGAAAAATAAGCTATTTTTTTTCTTTTGAATTAAAACTAGAGATCCAGTAAATTATTAGGCTTCAAGAAGGGCCTAGAAAATTAATTCATTGATTCGTTATTCTCAATAGAACATTACTAGGGTTTTGTGGTAGTAGCTTATTTTCCTTCATTTGGTTCGTTTTAGCTTTGGTTTACCAATTTCTCAGCAAAATAAGTTCCCATTGAATAACAGGCACAACAGAGAGACAATTTGGTCTAGTGATTAAAGCAAAAGGTTACAAATCTGGAAACTGAGTTCTAGTTCTAATCTCCCCCCCACTCAAGTATGCTTCACTCTCTTTTTTCTTCTCCTTTATTACAGTGTTTAAATTTATAAGGCAGAGGTGTAAAACTCGATATCATTGAGGGCTGCATCAGGATTGTGTTTGACCTCAAGGGGGCAGGGTGAGCTTGGCCCTGGTGGGCATAACCAGCTTGAGGTCACTGTGGGGGCCTGAACACTCTGCCAGCAAAAACGGAGCTGGGGGGCCCCCACATGCAGCCTCCCTGAGCTCCGTTTTTTCTGGAAGAGGTCTGCAGAAGGACATCATGGTCGAAAATGGGCCTGGAGCTTTGTTTTCACTGGCATGGGCACTGTGGGCCATTCCTTTGCTCTTTCCAGGGTGACCCTGTGGACCAGATCTAAGCACTCTGTGGGCCAGATTTGGCCCCTGGGCCTTGAGTTTGACATCCCTCTTCTTTGAGGATGTAAATACTTAATTTGTGACACAAATCATCTTCTAAGGGGTTAAAATCTCAGGTATGAATCAGACTTCACTGAAAATAAATATTAAAATAAAAAGAGAAATTACCAATGTAAGCCTAGGACCACTATTTTACACATATCCATTCTTTTTTTGCCTTTTTCTGCACTATTTTTACAAACTATGCAGGGTACATGTAACACAGCAGTTACTTCATCTAGGTTTCCCTTTTCCACTTTTATCCTTATCCCTCATGTCTTTTTTCAAATTTCTTGATTCTGTCGCAGGATGGAGTTCAAGGAAGGTAGGATAGTCTAATACACCTCAAAGTGTTTCCCATCTCCTCTAGCTGTTCTCATTCACTTCAATAAAGGAGTCCATGGGAGGAGTGTGGAATTCCTACAGCTACTGAAGCTTTTTGATGATTTAAGCAACCTAGTTAGTTGCTACAACAGATAAATGCATATTTCCCTCAGCTGAAAGCCCACAATTATGTTTCAAGATAAATGATGAATTACCATATTTAGCTTGGCTCTAAGACTAGGTGAACTGCAAAGCTGTATAACCAAGTCATAATATGGTGAATATTATTTTATTCTTTCCCTTGTTTCACTTTATTGCTAAATAAGATGTCAGTTTGTCCCTGAGATGTCCTCATTTCCCTCCTGGCACACACTCATTACACAAGATAATTCACTCTTTCTAGGGTAATAGCAGAAGTTCAACATTTTTTCTAGACTTCAATGCACTACTAGAAATACATATGGTCTTCTCCTGCTTCTTGTGGTTCTTGAAAAAAGAACTCATTATTAAACATTGACTTACTTTCAGAGCTGCTAATGTCATAATTGACCTACTGACCTACTAATATTCCATGTATGTATTATTAATTCACTTAATTCACTTGGTGAGATCTCCTTCTGTGCTGTTCTTACAACCACTTTCCTTTTGCAAAAGAATACTTCTGAATTTGTCCATGAGAGAAAGGAATATTATACAAGAAAGGGCAGGGGGACAAATTATATTTTAAACCATGATGAACTTAGACCAAAAACAAAAATTCTTTCAGAAAATTGCAGAATAAAATTTCATATAATTCCTCACTTCATATGATTACTTTCATTTCAGAAAGCAAGTAGGAGACAGAGAATAGAAGAAAAACAATACAAAGGAATGTATTCATTTCAGTTAAACATTTTGAAAGAAATGCAGGTATTGGTTTATGTTTTCATTGAGTATGTGTTACAGTTTTATATGTGTTACACTGTGTCATCAAGAAATTTGGTTTTCTAGATCAGCGGTCGCCAACCGGTGGGCCATGGCCCATTGGTGGGCTGTGAGAAAATTTTGGTGGGCCGCAGAGAAATCTCAGCCCTAGAGCAACCCCCCCCAAAAGCAATTAATCCAAGCTGTGCAGAAACACAAGGCTACGCTGCCCACCTAGCCTGCGGAAACCCTCCCCGCCCACTCATTCCTTACCTGGTAAACTTGCCTGTTAAATTTCTATTTTTCCTTTTTCCGACCATCATCTGTTCTGCTGTGCTGGGAGATTTAGATTAGCTAGGAAATAGGAAATGGTTGGATTTCTTCCTTTCGAGCTAGTCTTTAGAACTTCAGCTCTGCTTTTAAGTACTGCCGAACCTTAGGACTGAAGGTTTGTGTTAGGGTTTGGAGATTAACCCCTAGCAGAGTATTGCAGCAGTAGTCAAACCAGGCAGCCAAAACGAGAGTGGAAGGGCCCCAGAGTATACACACACTGAACACAAACACTGTTTGTAGTTTAAATAGTTTTTAATCCAGTTAGAGTTTAAGCATTGTCATTCAGTCCATTAAGTCATTCACAGTATTTCCATCCAGTAAGACTCACTAGTATAGTTCAAGTTAAGAGTCCTTGCAATATCTTTATCAGCCGATAAAGATATCTTCTCCTCCTCCGGTTTCACTCTCCAGAGAAACAAACGCTGGATATTCAGCAAACAGTAGCAAACAAAAAACAGTTCAGTCACAGGCACTCACAGTCAGTAATAACAGTTAGTCACAGCAAGACACAGTTAGTCGCAGCAGCACACAGTTACAGACAGTAACAGTAACTCACAGTTACAGCCAGACACAGACAGACAGTAAGCTTTCCAGCTTCTAATGCTTCCTTATATAGTAACTTCTAACCGCACCCTTAATCGGCTAATTGTCTGCTGCATTGTGCTTAAAGTGATAAGCACTTAAACCATGATATCTAAGTTTTATATATTTATTCACCCAAACCATATTTGGTATCAATGTTATACCTAACATACTCCCCTTTTGGGTGAAATAAATATATAATACCTTTACAATCTTATCCCATATTTTTCACAACTCTCCTGGTGCTTACTGGCACCTTGGGCTTTAGTAAAATTATCAGCTAAATTGTCCTCCGACATACAGTACTCTAGCTGAATCATCTTACTTCTTACAGATTGTCTCACGTTTAGGTATCTTAGATCTGTATGCTTTCTCCTTGTTTTTACTCCAATATTTGTGGCCATTTGAATTGCTGCCTGATTATCTTCATGTATAATTATAGGATAATCTACTGTTATACCTATATCAATTAACATTTGTTTATACATTATTAACTCTGTACATAACAATGATAAACAGGAGAATTCTGCCTCCATAGTAGACAAACTTATATGCTGTTGTCTTATTGACTTCCAGCCTATTAATGTCTTACCCAGCATTATGGCTGTTCCTGAAGTCGACTTTCTAGTGTCTCTTTCTGATGCAAAGCTAGCATCTGCATATGCACTTAGAATTAAATCACCCTTTGGTTCTAAATACAATGAATAATTCATTGTCTTTTTAAGATATCTTAATATCCTCTTAGCTGCATTCCAGTGTCTTTCACATGGTGCAGAGTTGAATCTAGCCAACTGATTCACGCAGTACGATATATCTGGTCTAGACCAATTACTAATATAACTCAAACTACCAATTAAAGATTGATAAATCACCTTATCAAACTCAGGGCTTTGTACATCAGTGTTGCTAAACTCCTGACTCATTGGAGTCTTAGCTGGCTTACAAAGCTCCATCTTGTAATCTTTTAGCAATTTGCTTATCTTATCTTCCTGAGATATCTTAAAACCTTTCCGTGTTTTCTTTATATTCAAACCGAGATACTTCTTTATCTCCCCTAATTGCTTGATCTTTATTCTCTTCCTAATGATGCTATTATTTTATTTGCTTCATCATTAGTTTCAGTTATCAAAGCAATATCATCTGTGAATAGTAATAATAATGATACTTTCCCATTTGTCTCCTTTTTAAACAGACATGGATCGGCTAAACCAGCTTTAAATCCTATATTGTCTAGTTCCTTTACAATATACTGGTTCCATTCATAGCCTGATTGTTTAAGACCATAGAGACTTTTCTTTAACAACCAACAATCATTATTATCCTTACTTTCACTTTTAATACCAACAGGTTTTTCATATAAATAATATGTTTTAATGGGCGTGCAAGTAAGCAGTTTCCACATCTAGATGGTTAACTATATAGTTTTTACTAGCTGCCCACACTAAAGCTGCCCTCAAGGTTGCTGCCTTAAGACTAGGTGCAAACACCTCATCGTAGTCATTAGCATTCTGCCTAAAACCTTGGGCTACTAACCTTGCCTTATGGATTAAATTACCATCCTTATCTGTTTTTACCTTAAATATCCATTTGCAGCCAATGGATTTCTTTCCTACAAGTAATTTGGCATTTTCATACACCTTCATATCACTTAATGAATTCAGTTCCTTATTCATTGCTGCATACCATTTTTCTTTTTCCTTATTAGGATACTTTTTAATTTCTTCTACAAAATTAGGAACTTGATTAATCTGGCACACTGTGTTAGCCTGGTACCTATCAGGCGGTCTAGATACACGTGGTAGTTCTTCTGGGAATTACAGGGCTTACAGGAGGACTTTGTTGAACTACTACCTGTTCATCTTCCTCATCCTGTTCAGCTATTGAATCTGTTTCTTCCTTTATGGGCACTATTTCATCCTGTATTTGTCTCTTTACTTTATTTTTAAAGTTACAGGGATAACTAATGGGATTTCTATAGGATTCAATAATTACATCTTTATTGGCATCCTGTTCTAATTTCTCCCATCCTTCATGTGTTCTAGAAATTGGGCACTAGCACTACATAACACTTTAGATGTGCCTTTCTCCCAAAATCTATATGCCCTATGGTTTGCCTGATAACCAACGAAGAAAAATCTTTTAGCTCTATGTTGCCCTTTTTTCTGAGTTGTGCAGGAATATGCACCCATGCTGGTGCACCAAATGTGTGCAGGTAACTTAGATCAGGTTTCCTGCCATGCCACCTGGTAAATGGTATTTCACCTGTTGTTGTATTAACAACGTTGTTCAATATGTTATTAGCACACATTGTAGCCTCCCCCACAAAGAATCAGGTAACCCAGAATCATTTAACATTGTTCTAACCATTGCCTGTAGTGTTTGGCCTCTTCTTTCAATAAAAGCATTATGTTCTGGCCTGTATGGAGCAGACTTCTTATGCTCTATTCCAGATACCTTAAGTCTGTTCTGGAATTTGTTATTAATAAATTCCGTACCATTATCTGTCACCAGGGTTATCAGTTGTCGTTTAGACTTTCTTTCAGCAAACCTAAGCCAATTGAAAAAATGTTGATATGTTTCAGTTTTGCTTTTCATTAAATAGCAAAACCCATATCTAGAATAATGGTCCATAATGCTCAGTATATATCTAGCACCCCCATACTGGGTTTCTTTGGACCTATTATGTCTGCAAATACTACTTCTAAAGGTTCTTTTGTTTTGAAACCATTTAGCCTATTTGCAGGCAATACTTTGCTCTTATCTTCACAGCAAACATTACAACGCAAATATTTATCACAAGATTTTAACCTTATTCCTTCAGATAACTCAACTGTACGTTTTAGCATTTTAAAATTTACATGCCCCAAACGCCTATGCAATAAATGGATACATTCTTCATGAGGTTTTATATTATTAAATACAGTTTGAGCCTCCCCTTTCTTACTATTATCTAAGACATATAATGTTCCATTTAAAGCTGCAGTTACCCTTTTGTTATCTTTTTCAATTATGCAATTATTATCCTTAAAAGTAATTACATAACCTAATTTATCTAATACCCTTACTGAAAGCAAATTAAACTTTAGTTGCGGTACATACAGCATTTTTATATCCTGGTTTATGTACGGACAACGTGCAAAACCTTGACCTTTCGCTTTCAGGTTCCAGCCATTGGCAAGAGATATATGTTGAGAGCTTGTAGACATTTTTATAAATTTTGTCTTATCTCTTGTGATGCAGTGGGATGCGCCACTGTCAACCACCCATAAATTATTCTTCACATCAGAGTTGCTAAACGTGGCTAGTTCAAATGCTTTCTTTGGCTTTTTTACATTCTGGCTTTTTCTCTTTTTGCAGAATCTTGCCAATGTCCTTCTGCCTCCACAATTAAAACACTTTTAATTGTGTATGCTGTCAAGATAAATTCTCTTCTTCCGGTGCTTTACTTTGCTTTGCTGGTTTCTTTCAAACTTTGAAGATAATTTCTCTTCTTTCTTATCTTCTCTCAGCTCGTCACGCTCACGCCTTCTTCTGGCTTCTTCTAGTAGCCTGCCTGTAATCTCGGTTAATGAGAGGCTTTCTTTTGGCAATACTTCTAACGAAGTCACATAGTCATCATAGCTTTGATCTAATGAAGATAATATTATGTAGACTTGTTGCAGTTCATTAAATATAAGCTCTTTTCTTGCAATTCTTGAAAAATGCTCTTCATACAGTTTAAATGAACTAACATATCTCCATTCCTCTGAAGATGTGTTCGAAAAAGCTTCCGTGTAAGATTTATATGTGCTCCTACACTGTCCCGAACATAAATCTTCCTGAGGTTCTCCCAGCAGTTTGCAGCATTTTCTTCTCCACGAATATGGACAAGCTGCTGATCACAGAGAGTCAGTCCTATGATGCATAAAGCCTGCTCATTCTTCAGTTTAAAGTCTTGTAACTTTTCGTTATCATCATCATTAGCAGGATCCCAGCTACTCACATCTGGTGGGTTTGCTATAATGTCCCACAAACTTTCTCTGCGTAGAAGTAAACTACATTTCATTGACCATGAAACATAGTTTGTTCCATCCAGCCTGGATATCATGGACAGTTGTGACAAATTTACTTGTGCCATTACTCTTCAGATATTTTGACTATTTTAAACTAATTAAAACAGTTTGTTTTTACAGTAATGTGCAACTCACACCAACTCTCTCTGCTATATCCTGGTTAGTTAGACTATGCTGCTGTGCCCATAACCAATGTTAGGGTTTGGAGATTAACCCCTAGCAGAGTATTGCAGCAGTAGTCAAACCAGGCAGCCAAAACGAGAGTGGAAGGGCCCCAGAGTATACACACACTGAACACAAACACTGTTTGTAGTTTAAATAGTTTTTAATCCAGTTAGAGTTTAAGCATTGTCATTCAGTCCATTAAGTCATTCACAGTATTTCCATCCAGTAAGACTCACTAGTATAGTTCAAGTTAAGAGTCCTTGCAATATCTTTATCAGCCGATAAAGATATCTTCTCCTCCTCCGGTTTCACTCTCCAGAGAAACAAACGCTGGATATTCAGCAAACAGTAGCAAACAAAAAACAGTTCAGTCACAGGCACTCACAGTCAGTAATAACAGTTAGTCACAGCAAGACACAGTTAGTCGCAGCAGCACACAGTTACAGACAGTAACAGTAACTCACAGTTACAGCCAGACACAGACAGACAGTAAGCTTTCCAGCTTCTAATGCTTCCTTATATAGTAACTTCTAACCGCACCCTTAATCGGCTAATTGTCTGCTGCATTGTGCTTAAAGTGATAAGCACTTAAACCATGATATCTAAGTTTTATATATTTATTCACCCAAACCATATTTGGTATCAATGTTATACCTAACAGTTTGCTTGCAAGCAAATTCAGTGCAGACTCATGGCAAGCAAATTTGAGAGACTGAGCTAGCTGATGGCAGATAGATAGATCACTGAATTATTCTGTGAGCAACTCAATCTGCCTAGTTTGCCTGATTTTGGGTAAAAGTTGCTCTTTTTTTATAAAAAAATCAATATTTACATACATGGTGTGTTGTGAGTTAATTTTGTGAGTTTGCTTGCTAGCAAATTTTATGAGTTCGTTTGCAAGCAAATTTTATGTGACAGACTGAGCTAGCCGATGGCAGATGGATAGATCTTTGAATTAATCTGTGATTCTGTGAGCAGCTCAATCTGCCTGCTTTGCCTGATTTTGGTTAAACTTGCTCTTTTTTTATAAAAAATTCAATATTTATATAAATATTTATAATATTTACATACAAGCCATGCCCAGACAGTCACATGACCATCAAGCCACACCCACAAATTAGGCCACACCCACAGAACCAGTTCGGGGTCCCTGGGATATAAAAATATGAGTTTGGTGGTCCCTGAGCTCCAAAAGGTTGGCGACCCCTGTCCTAGATCATGGTCTGCATTACCTACATCAGGGGTGTCAAACTTGTGATGACACTTTGTCAACACATGATGTATCACAACTTTTTCCCCTTTGCTAAACTGAGGGTGGAGGTGGCCAGCGTGTCACACATCCAGCTTGTGGGCCATGAGTTTGACACCCCTGACCTATATGAAAGGCTCCTGGCACCTCTTTTTTTAGTAGCAAAACCTCCTACATGAAGGGCTCCTGATACTTATGCTTCTTTTTCTAGTAGCAAAACCTCCCACATAATTACTCGAGGGGCATATGAAAATCAAGAGGTGCTTTTTCTGTTTATATGCAGGCATATCCAAAAAGTCAATTTGTACCCTCTGGAAAGGGTACTTCCCACTGGGCAGTTGGGATGGACACAACCTTAGTCATCTTCCCTTGTAGAGGAATAAACAAATTGCACAGTTGCCAACTGTCTCCTGTGCCTCTGTATGAATTCCTTCGCCTGCCTAATATTACTTGAACTCTGAGTTAGTGTTTCAGCCCCTTCATAGAATAGAGAATAGAAGAGAATAGTTTATTGGCCAAGTGTGATTGGACACAGAGGGAATTTGTCTTGGTGTGAATACTCTCAGTATACATAAAAGAAAAGATACATTTATCAGGAGTTGAGAATCATAAGGTACAACACTTAATGACAGTCATAGGGTACAATAAGCAATCAATCATACTAGAAAACAGTCAATATAAATCATAAGGATACAAATGACAAAGTTACAGTCATACAGTCACAAGTGGGAGGGGATGGGTGATAAGGAGTGATGACAAGATTAACAGTAATAGTAGTGCACACTTTGTAATAGTTGAACAGGGTTGAAGGAATTATTTGTTTAGCAGAGTGATGGCTTTCGGGGGGGAAATGTTCTTGTGTCTAGTTGTTCTGGTGTGCAATGCTATATAGCGTCGTTTTGAGGGAAGGAGCTGAAACAGTTTATGTCCGGGATGTGAGGGGTCTGTAAATATTTTCACAGCCCTCTTTTGACTTGTGCAGTATACAGGTCCTCGATTGAAGGCAGGTTGGTAGTAATTGTTTTTTCTCAATCCTAATTATCCTCTGAAGTCTGTGTCTGTCCTGTTGGGTTGTAGAACCAAACCAGACAGTTATAGAGGTACAGATGACAGACTCAATAATTCCTCTGTAGAACTGGATCAGCAGCTCCTTGGGCAGTTTGAGCTTTCTGAGTTGGCGCAGAAAGAACATTCTTTGTTGTGCTTTTTTGATGACATTTTTGATGTTAGGTGTCCATTTTAGGTCATGTGATGTATTAGAACCTAGAAATTTGAAGGTCTCTACTGTTGATACGTTGTTGTCTAGTATTGTAAGAGGTGGTAATATGGGAGGATTTCTTCTAAAGTCTATTGCTATTTCTACGGTTTTGAGTGTGTTCAATTCCAGATTGTTCCAGTTACACCACGAGGGAATCCATGATGGTTTTCAGTTGGGACAGCACAAGCCTTTCAAAGATTTTCATAATTACAGATGTTAGAGCAACTGGTCTGTAGTCATTCAGTTCCACAAGGGCTTCTTTGGCACTGGGATGATAGTAGAGAGTTTGAAGCAGGAAGGAACATAGCACATCTCTAGTGATCTATTGAAGATTCGGGTGAAGATGGGGGCCAATTGGTCAGCACAGACTTTTAAGCAAGAAGGAGTTTTCTTGTCTGGCCCTGGTGCTTTTCCTGGCTTTTGACTGTGTAATAGACCTTGCACTTCTTTTTCTGTGATCACCAGAGGTTGTGAACCCAATGGGTTGGGGTCAGGGGTGGGATTGGGACCAGTTGTAGGAGGCTTGGCTGTTGTTGGTGTGTTTGAGATGTGGGTTGTGGAGAGAGTGGTTGTAGTTCCTTTCAAACACATTCGTCTCATCTGCTAGTTGTTGATTTCCTTCTGCCTGGGAAGGACATTTGCTGAAGCCAGTTATGTTTTTAAGGGTTTTCCACATGTTTGCTGGTTCATTTGTTGAGAACTGATTCCTTAACTTTTCAGAGTAGCTTCTTTTTGCTGCTCTGATCTCTCTTATTAATATGTTTCTGGCCTGGTTGTGTAGCATTCTGTCACCTTTTCTGTAGGCTTCCTCTTTGGAATGATGTAGCTGCTTAAGTTCAGCTGTGAACCAAGGTTTATTGTTACTATATATTTGCAGGTTCCTTGTTGGTACACATAAGTCTTTGCAGAAGCTGACATATGATGTTACAGTATCTGTGAGACTTGGTTGTGATGCATTCTGAGAAGTTAGAAAACGTATTGTCTGCAATAGCCCATTTTTAATATAAAGACCTCAGATGTACAGGAAGAATAGCTTCATGGCTATGTGATATTATGTGGCCTATAAATGTAGCAGTTTGATCAAACTGTGAAGAGTTCTGATTCACTCTGCAGCCTTCATCAAGGCTACAGTGACTCCTTATAAACTTCTTTCTCAGAGTAATCACCACATGATCAGCATATTTAAAAACAGAAGTTTGCTCTGGCAAACTTGCTCTGTAAAAACTAACAGTTTATAAATGTCATTAAAAATGTTTAAAGTGTGTGTGTGTCCAAATATTTTTTCTTCATATATACAGCAATAGTTTGCAGGAGCCAAGGGTACCTGTGTGTAGACTAAGATCCTGTCCAACATCCAAGTACTAATCAAAGTCAACTCTAATTAGCCTTCCAGTCAGACAGCTTTAACTTCGTCTGTTGCCTCCATGACATTAGTGCAGTTACCAAGCCAGATTCCCAAGAAACAATTGTCAATACTAATATTATGTCTCAGCAGTAAGAATCATGAGGCTCAGTACAGAAGCAAACTGTGCTAACATTGTGGCATGTTATACCATAACTTCACTTTCCATGGGGCAATTAACTGAGATAAATGAACCTAAAAATTCCTTCTCCCAAGCCTAACCATTAGTTCCAGAGAACAAAATTCCATAAGTATGAATAATTAATAAAAGCCCTGGTCACTTCAAATGCCTTTCTAACCATTGCCAAACAATATCAACTTCTTCACAAAGCTTATTTTCAAACAGTGCTCCTCAATTATTTCTAAACCAAAATGTAAGTGACAGTCTCCAGTTGTTTTATTATTCTTTATGTTACTTAACTTAATTACCAAATACCAAGTCAGTTTGTATCTGTGGTTTCCTCGTTACTGTTGCTGCCTCATTACATAAGGCAATTTACCATTCCTTGGGTAATAGCAGGAGTTCAATATTATTTAGAGGTTCCAAGGCACTTTTAGAGATACAATTGACTTCCAATGTGTCCTCATTAACTGCTTTCAGTGGTTCTTGAGCAAGCAACCATGTTGTTAAATACAGTTTTCTTGTCTTTCCAGAGCTGCCAAATATACTCATTTCAGTCTCACTTAGTCTGCTACTATTTAGTGTACATGTGATTAATTGATTTCTGATTTTGCATAGTCATCTCTTATGAGGTTCTGTGGCAAGGCTACTCAAGGAGGAGTCGTTTGTAGTCTACAGAAATAGGCTCCAACCCTCAAGGCAAAGCTTAGGAGATATGGCTAAATAACCACCTTTTCCACTCATTGCCGGGAATGTATCCTTAATCCATTTCCTATCCATTGCCCACCATCAACCAGGCTCCATACTTGACTCCATTAAGGACCCTGTCACTATGCCTTTTCCCTGCAACAATTCTTTGTATCTTGATTTTTAATATTTTCTATATTATTTTTCTATATGTAATACAGAAAATATTAAGTCTTTCAGTGGGTTTATTTCTAATCTTCCTCTCATCCCACGTTCTTAGGATCCTTTCTCAGAGCAACTGTATGGCAGATAGGGAGAAGCCAAAAAGTTGGATTAGTCTAATACTCACTCAAATATTTTCCTTTTACTATAGCAGTTCTTTTGCAGTTCAATTAAAAAGTCAGTGGCAAGAATACATGAATATATTTTATTTATTTTATTTTCACTTATTTATTAAGTTTGTGTGCTGCACTTCTTGCTGCAATCTTCCTTTAGCTGGTAGCCCAAAACTATAGGTGTCGCAGGCAAATGTTGAAAAGCAATGTGAAATTAATATGCAGTGGGGTGCCCCAAGGCTCTGTTTTAGGCTCAGTCCTCTTCAACATCTTCATCAATTATTTGGATGAGGGGATAGATGGGGAACTCATCAAATTTGCAGACACCAAGTAGCAGGAATAGCCAACTCACCAGAAGATAGACTTAAGATACAGAAAGATCTTGACAGACTTGAACATTGGACATTATCTAACACAATGAAATTCAATGGTGAAAAAGATAATGTTCTACATTTAGGCAAGAAAAACAAAATGCATAGGTACAGTATATGTGGTGCCTTACTCAATAGTAGTAACTGTGAGAGGGATCTTGGAGTCCTAGTGGACAACCATTTAAATATGAGCCAGCAGTGAGCTGCAGATGCCAAAAAAAGCCAACACTGTTCTCAGAGGGAACAGTGGGATAGAATCAAGAGGGATAGAATCAAGATCATGTGAAGATCACTTTAAAATGTCTTGGTAAGGCCACATTTGGAATACTGCATTCAGTTTTGGTCGCCACGATGTAAAAAAGATGTTAAGACTCTAGAAAGAGTGCAGAGAAGAGCGAGAAAGATGATTGGGGACTGGAGGCTAAAACATATGAAGAACAGTTGCAGGAACTAGTCTAATGAAAAGAAGGACTAGGTTCCCCTAGCAGTGATAGCAGTGTTCCAATATCTCAGGGGGCTGCCACAAAGAAGAGGTAGTCAAGCTATTCTCCAAAGCACCTGAGGGCAGGACAAGAAGCAACGGGTGGAAATTAATCAAGGAGAAATACAACTTAGAACTAAGGAGAAATGTCCTGACAGAACAATTAATCAGTGGAATAACTTGCCACCAGAAGTTGTGAACGCTCCAACATGGGAAGTTTTTTAAGAAGAGATTGAATAACCATTTGTCTGAAGTGGTGTAGGGTTTCCTGCCTAAGCAGGGGGTTGGACTAGAAGACTTCCAAGGTCCCTTCCAACTATTCTATTCTGTTCTGTTCTGTTCTGTTCTGTTCTATTCTGCTCTGCTCTACTCTACTCTACTTGACTCGACTCGACTCGACTCTAGGATGACTATATAACTAAATCTGAATATTTTGTTTTGTGAAAACATATTTTAAATTACTATGTCACCCAGGTTAAGGGGAAATGGCTTGTCTTTCACTTTGAAAGCACCTCTAAATCTCAACTGGATGTGACACTTCAGAACCAACAGAACTTATTGAATAACAGAATTGGTCCTTATAGTCCAATCCCCTGCTCAAGCAGGAGACATTCCAAACAAATTCCACTGGTTAATACTTATAGTCCAATCCCCTGCTCAAGCAGGAGACATTCCAAACAAATTCCACTGGTTAATACTTATAGTCCAATCCCCTGCTCAAGCAGGAGACATTCCAAACAAATTCCGCTGGTTAATACTTATAGTCCAATCCCCTGCTCAAGCAGGAGACATTCCAAACAAATTCCACTGGTTAATACTTATAGTCCAATCCCTGCTCAAGCAGGAGACATTCCAAACAAATTCCGCTGGTTAATACTTATAGTCCAATCCCTGCTCAAGCAGGAGACATTCCAAACAAATTCCACTGGTTAATACTTATAGTCCAATCCCTGCTCAAGCAGGAGACATTCCAAACAAATTCCGCTGGTTAATACTTATAGTCCAATCCCCTGCTCAAGCAGGAGACATTCCAAACAAATTCCACTGGTTAATACTTATAGTCCAATCCCCTGCTCAAGCAGGAGACATTCCAAACAAATTCCACTGGTTAATACTTCTCACCCTCAGGAAATTACTAAGTTCATAAGTCAGGGGTGTAAAACTCTATGTCATTGAGGGCTGCATCAGGATTGTGTTTGACCTCGAGGGGGCAGGGGGAGCTTGGCTATGGTGGGCATAACCAGCTTTAGGTCACTGTGGGGGCCCGAACACTCTGCCAGCAAAAAATGGAGCTGGGGGGCAGGAAGGCACCATGGTCGAAAATGGTGCCTGGAGCTCTGTTTTCACTGGCTGAGGCACTGCGGGCCATTCGTTTGCTGTTTCCATGGTGGCCCCATGGACCAGATCTAATCACTCTGCAGGCTGGAACTGGCCCCTGGGCCTTGAGTTTGATGCCCCTGTTATAAGAGGATGTAAATATTTAATTTGTGATAGAAATAATCTTCTAAGGGGTTAAAATCTCAGCTATGAATGAGACTTCATTTAAAACAATTATTAAAATAAAAAGAGAAATTACCAGTGTAAGTCTAGGACCATATTTTACACATATCCATTCTTTATTTGCCTTCTTCTGCACTATTTTTTACAACTTATGCAGAGTACATGTAACACAGAAATTACAGAATTGGTACTTCATCTAGTTTTCCCTTTTCCACTTTTATCCTCATCCTCATGTCTTTTCTCAAATTTCTTGATTCTATCACAGCATGGAGTTCAAGGAAGGTGGAATAGTCTAATTCACCTCAAAGTGTTTTCCATCTCCTCTGGCAGTTCCCACTTACTTCAATAAAGGAGTCCATGGGAGGAATGTGGATAGGGTTGGGATTCAAATTTCTTAACAAACAGTTATGTGGGCGTTGCTTAATTTGTGGGTGTGGCTTGCTGGTCATGTGACTGGGTGGGCATGACCAACTCAATGTCACTTACGTCAAGGGGTGCCTCACCTGGCCCCTCCCCTCCCAGCCATTCCTTGTCACACCCAGCCTCAACTTATCTATAGTTCTGTAAAAATGTTCACCTTTTTTTTTACTTTATTATTTACGTGCTATAGATGTACTTTCACGGACTACTGAAAGGAGGAAATGGCTCAGGAGTGTGATAGGCAACAGGCTTTTAAGGGACTGCCAGAAAGAGGGCGAGGCAATGTATTTTCCAAAGCACCAGAAGGCAAACAAGACGTAATGGATGGAAACTGGACAAAGGAAGAGGCAAACTAAGGCTAAGGAGAAATTTCCTGACAGTGAGAACAATTAACCGATGGAACTTCTTGCCACCAGAAGTTCTGGGTACTCCAACACTGGAGTTTTTTTTAAGAAAAGACTGGACAGCTGTTTATTTAGAATGGTATAGGGTTCCCCCCAAGGTCCCATCTAACTGTTATTCTATTATTCTGAAACCTTTCCCAGGACCTCTACTCAGAGTTTGACATCCTCAGTTTTCCTGCCTGAGCGGGGGTTGGACTAGAAGACCTCCAAAGTCCCCTTTAACTCTGTTAAACACATATGTATTTATGCTCTGGACTATAGACATGTAAACCCTGAAAAATACCTGGGCAAAAGAAAGGCAGTAAAATCACTCTAGGTGTAGGGACAGTGCAAAATATATATGATAAATAATGGTACAATTAAAAATAATAGCCGAGTTTTCTCTCTCCCCCCCCTTCCTTCCTTCCTTCCTTTCTTTCTTTCTTTCTTTCTTTCTTTCTTTCTTTCTTTCTTTCTTTCTTTCTTTCTTTCTTTCTTTCTTTCTTTCTTTCTTTCTTTCTTTCTTTCTTTCTTTCTCTTTCTCCCTTTCTTTCTCTCCCTTCCTCTTGCATGTTCTTTCCATCTCTCAGCTGCTCTATGGCCAGCCACATAGATGAAGCAATAATCACAGAATCCAAAGAAATATCAGTGTTTTATTCCATCACAGATGGTAGCAAGAAGCAGTGAGCATATGTAAATAAAGTTAGCACTGAGAGTTCACCGATCCCAGCATTCTATTTACTCCACCCGGTAATCACCTTCCCATATCCAGCAGCACCTCCCTGCAGCTAGCCAGCATCCCGTTCCTAATTGGTGACAGCTAACTTTGCTGTACCACACCACAATTCACCATCACCAAGCTGTGCTACATTAAGTGAACCCCTAACACCTCCGCCAAGTTAACATGCTTCCAGAAGTCCATATCGGATCAGTGATCTCTGGCCAGCTCGGTTCCCTCGTGCTGCTTCAATCACCATGGCTAGCCGACACTCTGCTGACAAGTATTGTTAGTGCCCACCGCTGTTGTGGGGGGAATGTGGATACAAAGCTCCATTGCTGAGCTGATGTCTTAGCTGGCTTGGAGAGTTCACGGCAGGCTTTACTCGCGGCTAGCTTTCACCAGTTGGTACATCTGATGGTATCGAGCTGCAGCTCAAGCCGAGCATGACTCTTTCCCTCCTTCTCTCCCTTCCTCATTCTTTCTTGCATTTTCTTGCTCTTTCTTGCTTCCTTTTCCTCTCTCTCTCTCTCTCTCTCTCTCTCTCTCTCGCATGCACACACACACCAGGTCTGGGATGAACTGAATGATCTGGCGAGCTCCAGTCAGCAGTGAGTGACAGGAAAAGGAAGAAAGGGAGGGTAGGGGGTGGCATGCAGCTGCAGTACTCCCAAAAGCAAAGCACCTCCTTGCTATGGCAGCAGTGGGGCCTTGAGCACTCCTTCCCCTGACCCAGTCCTCCCAAAAGCAAAGCATCACTGAGTGCAGCGGCGATGGCAACAGTGGTGCCTTGAGCACACACACCCAGGCGGAAGCCCTCCTAAAACACGTCCATGGGTGGCAGAGGCGACCAAAGTACCTCCACATGCAGCAGCGGTGGCCGTACTTACGGGACATTGCACATGGAGGTACTTTGGGAGGGCTGGGGGAGCTCAAGGCCTTGCTGCCATTGCCACATGATAGGGAGACCTGGGAAAGTGCTGCCTGGTGGATTAGCCAGCCAACTGAGCCCGGGGATGGGGGAGCAGGTAGATAGGCTGGGCAAGGCCTGGGGAACCCCAGAGAGGGCCACAAGAGGCCTGCGGAGCCCCAGAGATTAGTGCGAGATGTTTGAAATGTCTTCCTGTGCCTTCTTACTGCCAATTACCTTTTGCAAATTAGAAGCCAGAATACTCTAAAAACCTAGGCAGGATACATGTAGGTTTCCCATTTCCACTTTTATCCTCATCTCTCATGTCCTTTCTCAAATCAGTTCTATCGCAGCATGGAGTTCAAAGGAGGTGGGCTAGTGCAATATACCTCAAAGTGTTTCCCATCTCCTCTAGCAGTTCTCATTCACTTCAATAAAGAAGTCCATGAAAAGAGTGTGGAATTCCTACATGTACTAGATCTTCCTGATGATCCAAGTAACTAAGACAATACATTGTTGCTACAATACAAAAATATATACAATAGCTTTCTGTAGCTTTCTGTACATCTTTCCATTTTTTGCACTTGTTCTTTTTTCCTCTCAGTTAGTCTGAGAGTTCTTTGTGCAACCATGTTAGTTTTTTCTTGGTTTTCTTTTTTAGAAGTATTGAACTGAACTAGGCTTTTATCATCGTAAAAGTTTCCCAAGCTTCTTGAGTTGAGTTGCCCTTTAAAATATCCATCCATGGGATCCTTCTCAAGTTCTCCCTGAAAGTGTTTGAGATCTCTTTCTGTGCTGTTCTTACAGCCAATTACCTTTTGCAAGCTCACATTACTCTGAGAAGCACAAAGCCGAAGACACAAGCCTGAAGATGACGAATGAGATTTCGTCGAAACATTGCCAAGATACTTCCAATTTTACGCGGGAGAAAACCCGAATAACCGAAGATCCACATACAAACACCCGCAAAGACCTCAGAATGTATGTATGTATGTATGTATGTATGTATGTATGTATGTATGTATGGCATTCAGCTTTGTTCAGGTATTTTCCCACGTCATAGTAGTTGTGCTTTTAAAGTTGTAGCAACGTTTCTGCAGAATCTCATCTGCCATCATCAGGCTTCTGTATAGTGTTCATCTGAGAGTCAGACTTTTACAGTGGTTTCAGATTTAAATTTGGGGCAGCCTACTGCTGTGCCAGAATGGTTGAAATGGTTTTCTTGTCATGTTCTAATTTCTTTAATTTTTTCAAGAGTTTTTCCTCTTTGTAAGTGGTTTCAGATTCAGCTCTCCAAGTTGTAAGTTGTTTTATCTTGTTCCAAAGTAATTTAAAAAATTAAAGAAATTAGAACATGACAAGAAAACCCCCAACAACTCACAACAACACCTGAAACAATTAGTGTACAACGTTTCCAACAGAGAACTCACCAAAACAGAAACAGATGTCCTAACCAAAGGATTCAATTATGCTATAGCACCCCAAAAAATCCCCACAGAATCCATCATATGTGCAGTAGAATCCAGCCTAACTAAATTAAATACAGATGAAGCTGATAAAATAAGACACCAAGTTACCAACATCCTATGCACAAGCAAACCACCCAAAAGCAACTTGCAGAAAAATGAAATTAAAGCGCTACAAAGCCTGAAAAGAGATAGCAGCATAATCATCCTCCCAGCAGATAAAGGGAATGCTACTGTAGTAATGGACAGAAAAGACTATGAAACAAAATTGACAGACCTACTCCAAGACTCCACATACAAACCCATAAACACAGACCCAACCACATATCTGGAAAAATTAACCAAGAAGAAAATTATAACCAGCCACATAAGCAAAGAGATCCAACACATGATCATACCCAGAGAGAAATCTTCCAGATGCCCCAAACTATACGGCCTCCCAAAAATACACAAAGAAGGCATACCTCTCAGACCCATAGTCAGCTCCAGAGGAGCACCACTACAAAACCTAGCTAAACACCTAGCAAAAGAGCTACAGCCCCATGCTGAAACAGCAGCTTCTCATGTAAAAACTCATACCACTTCTTGGAAATGATCAAAGATCTACACGTGGAGCAAGAAGATCTGCTTGTAAGTTTTGACGTGGTTTCACTATTCACTCAAGTCCCGATAAAGAGACCCTTGAAATCATCAAAATAAATACCAACCAGCTAAACACCTCATGGAACTAACAGAACACTGCTTAACCAACACATATTTCATATACAAAGGACAAAGATACAAACAAATAGAAGGAGCTCCCATGGGATCACCACTGTCACCTGTCATTGCAAACCTGTTCATGGAAGAATTCGAATCCAGAGCCCTGGCCAATGCCATCCTCAAACCCAAACTATGGTTAAGATACATCGATGACACATTCGTGATTTGGCCCCATGGACAAGAAAACCTAAACAATTTCCTAACACACCTAAACAGTGCACACCCCAAAATCAAGTTCACCATGGAAACAGAAACAAACAAACAACTACCATTCCTAGATATACTAATCTACAAAAAAACAGATGGCACACTAGGACACACCGTATACCAGAAGAAAACACACACCAACCGCTACCTCAACGCCCAATCCCACCACCACCCAGCACAGATAAACTCCGTGGCTAAAACACTAATTACCAGAACCAAACGCCTGGCAGACAAGACACACATTAAGACTGAACTATGCACCCTGACTAAAATATTGACAGCCAACGGCTTCCACAAAAGCAAAATCACCAACTTGATCCACAAAAACACACTGAGACATAATAGAGACCCAGAAGATGAACAGACCCATGGAACAGCTGTCCTGCCCTACATAAGAGGCACTACAGACAAAATTAGTAAGGTACTATACAGACACCACATCAAGACTGCCTTCAAAACAGACAGAAAAATAGCAGCCATCCTCAGAAACCCCAAAGACAAAATTGACCTGGAAAACCAAGGCATATACGAAGTCCCCTGTGCATCATGCCCGGCCACATACATTGGACAGACCAATAGAAGAATAAGCACCCGCCTGGATGAACACAAAAATGCAGTCAAAAAGCTGGAACACACTTCCTCACTAGTCCAACACATGGAAGCCACAGGTCATAGCATCAACTTCAATGGCACCAAAACCCTAGCCACTATAGAAAACCCTAACCACAGAATCATCAGAGAAGCCATAGAGATTGAAAAAAGACCAGAAAGCATGAATAGAAGAGATGATTCCACCAGGCTGTCAATCATTTGGAAGCCTGCACTCACAAACAAAAAAATCTCCACACCACAAGCCAGGCAAACACCTGGGCACAAACAGATCCCCCTGATACTTCCAGCTCAAACACATCCCAACCAGGCACCCAGATGAAACCCAGCTTCCTACCTAATGATAGCCGTCCATTTACCCGAAGCCAAGCTTCACTAAAGGCCTCCAATAAAGCAACACAATGCTGCCAGCCAATCAAGATACAAAAAGAGCCAAAAACAGACAGAAGATATTAGAGACATCAATCAAGCAGAACACAGCAAACTCCGAGACCAATAAACACAGACCAAGACTCCCAACCAATCAGGATGAAGAAAAACCATTCTGGCACAGCAATAGGCTGCCCCAAATTTAAATCTGAAACCACTGTAAAAGTCTGACTCACAGACGGACACAATACAGAAGCCTGATGATGGCAGATGGGATTCTGCTGAAACGTTGCTACAACTTTAAAAGCACCACTACTATGACGTGGGAAAATACCCGAACAAAGCTGAAGGCCATACATATATATGTATGTATGTATGTATGTATGTATGTATATATATATATATATATATATATATATATATATATATATATATATATATATATATATATATATATATATACACACACACACACACACACATACACATACACATACACACATACACACATACACATATAACTATAACTATAACTATAACTATAACATATACATATACATATACATGTTCTGTCCCATCCCAGGCCACAGAGTGAGAGACTAGAATGCCACAGCAAACAAGCTATAAAACACATGGACTCAAAAGCCAAAGTTCATTCTGGCAATAAAATGTCATTGGCAGCTCTCCCAAAAACTCACCGCCAGACCAGATAGTAAAAACACCTTTGAAGTTTATTTCATTCCTTCATTAGCAGTTCTCCCAGAATAATATATTCACAAGATGACCAGATAATAGGATCACGAGATAACAAACTTAGCAGAATGACTCTCACAGTAATAGCAGAAAGAGCCAAATACCTCTTCCAAAAACTCACAGTTTAACAGCAGGTTAGAACAAGTATCACAGTCATAACAGGTTCCCAGTTTTCTCAGTTTGTAACAGAGTTGGTAACAGTTTGTAACCAATTAAACAGTTTGACCCGAACAAAGCTTGTGGGCTCACACACTTCCTTTTATGTCCTGGGGGTGTGTCCGCTTCCCAGTAAACCCTGATTGAAACCTCCCCACAACTCCGGTTAGTTTTACTAATTAATCCTGAAGGTCCGGGAGCAAGACAAGAACTCTGAGATTTAAAGCAAACAGTTTCAAAAACTCCCGTAGTCACATCATGTCCTGAGGATGAGTTAGCTTCCTGAATAAAACCTGATTGAAACATCCCACAGCTCTGGTAAAGTTTTCTTAATTAATCCTGAAGGTCCGGGAGCAAGATAAGAACTCTGAGATTTACAGCAACCAGTTTCAAAAACTCCCGTAGTCACAACACTATCCCCCACCGCAGGGCCCCTCCCCGAGTCATACAATCCAGAAGCGGTGATAGTGTCATTAATTAGTCCTTAGCTCAACATCCATCACAGCAGTGTGGATTAATGGCATAAATAATGAAAGAAATCAAGATGATTCTGCTAGTTCTAATTGATTTTCTTTCCTGGAATATCTGTATTTGATAAAATCAATATCAGTTTAGAGAATCTCCCATATTCTCAGTGGTTTAACCTTACGCTAATGTCATTCAGACATCTCTCTCCATATTTTCTTTCCTGCCTTACAAAGTCTTGGAAATTCCGACTTCTAGATTCCCAATTAAGATACTGATTTACAGATATCAGAGAAATCTACAAGGTGACTTAACATTTAAATGTAAATGCATATTTAAAAGATTCAAGTACTTCTGAGAAAGGCTTTCATACTGATTGAGGTTCATATTAAACATTTTGCAAAGGCAAGTCTATGGATCTGCCCCTGATAATAGAGAAGCGGATGTGAATATACAACAGCCTATTTCCCTATGTATTGCACCATGGACATCAACCTATAGCACAGCAACATGACCCTTTGGCCTAATAACACAGGTTTGCAATTAGTTCCAGACACCCAGAAGCTGATTCAGTTAACCAGTATGATTTGATTTAGCAGGATCTCTCCAATCACCATGATAAACTTCAAATGAATAGCACAAGCCCCCAAACAAAGCACATCTTATCCCAACCACTGCTCTGCCTCCTTTACTGTTCACATCAACGAAACCCCAAGTTATTTGCAAGATTACACCAATGTCTTCTTCTACAGCAAAATTGTATATGTGGCTTTCAGACATTGTCAGATTTACATCGACTGTAGCTTTTCTTGTGCAGTATATCCTATGCCTTCAGGTTTATACATAAGTGTTCCCAAAGTCTCCTAGAAAAATGTGCACCCAATATATAAACTGTTTCTTTCAAATATCTGGCTTGTTCCTTAAATGGACTCTGGAAATATTATACAAACTAGGTTGGTACGTTGTGTCTTGCTTTTAAGTAATCCTGGATCTCCTTAAGGAGCAATAGATATTTATTTGCACTTAGGGCTACCCCATTCTTGGCATACTGCTAGACCCAAAGTTTCTACACCCCACTTAGAATCAGAAACTTGGTACAATTCAAATCTCAGAGGTCACAAAAGAGAAGTTGGGCTGAAAAAGTCAGTTATTTTCTCTTCCTCTACTTCCATATATTCCAAAAAGCAGAACTACATGTTATTAGGGTTTTTTCAAGATAGGATCAATGTCCGAGACGTGTGATTCTGTTTCAAAACACCCAAGACTTGACGAGCTTTGTCTTGCATAATCAGCTGATCTTTGGAATCACCACAATCCTCGTGCAGTACCCGCAGCTCCTCGTCCAATACCTCCACCCTCTCCTTGCACATTCTTGCGCCAACAACCGAGGGCGGAGTGTTCTCAACTCCTTCGGCTCCTCGTGGTTCTTCAGCAGCACCATCGTAGCGCCCGTGGCTTCTTCAGCAGGAGAAAACCTCCTGAACCCCCACAATATACAAGCCTTCTTGAAATCTCCTCGCACATTCTTGCGCCAACAACTGAGGGCGGAGTGTTCCCAACTCCTACGGCTCCTCGTGTTTCCGGCAGCACCCGTGCGCCAACAACTGAGGGCGGAGTGTTCCCAACTCCTACGGCTCCTCGTGGTTCCGGCAGCACCCGTGCGCCAACAACTGAGGCGGAGTGTTCCCAACTCCTACGGCTCCTCGATCCCGGCCAAGACACTGTAGAAGACTTGAGGAAGATTTGAGGCGTTAGTTGCACTAGAGGCTGTGGCCACGAGCAGAAGGGCTGTTCCGGAACCGAGCGCTAGATCTTACGCCGTTGCAGCCAGGCATCGATGTGTAAATATTGCTGCACAAGCGCATCCAGGATTAGAGGCCGCTCCACATGCACCAGTCGAACCCTAATTGCCTCTGACAAACTCTCCTGGAAGGTGTCCATGTGGGCTGCCTCATTCAAAAAAACAGAGTCCATGTGGGCTGCCTCATTCAAAAAACAGAGTCCATGTGGGCTGCCTCATTCAAAAACAGAGTCCATGTGGGCTGCCTCATTCAAAAACAGAGTCCATATGAGCTGCCTCATTCAAAAACAGAGTCCATATGAGCTGCCTCATTCAAAACAGAGTCCATATGAGCTGCCTCATTCAAAACAGAGTCCTCAAACATGAAATGCAGATGATGCCAAAAGCCCTGGTAATCAATCAGTCAGTAAATGACTGTCTCTTGCTGCAAAACCTCATTCTCTGTAACAGCTGCTGGATCTGTTGCTGCTGCTGCTCCAGTTATTTTTGTTCCATCTTGGTCAGAAGATGGAATTCAGGGTTCGGGTCAAAAATGTTCTGTCCCATCCCAGGCCACAGAGTGAGAGACTAGAATGCCACAGCAAACAAGCTATAAAACACATGGACTCAAAAGCCAAAGTTCATTCTGGCAATAAAATGTCATTGGCAGCTCTCCCAAAAAACTCACCGCCAGACCAGATAGTAAAAACTCCTTTGAAGTTTATTTCATTCCTTCATTAGCAGTTCTCTCAGAATAATATATTCACAAGACGACCAGATAATAGGATCACGAGATAGCAAACTTAGCAGAATGACTCTCACAGTAATAGCAGAAAGAGCCAAATACCTCTTCCAAAAACTCACAGTTTAACAGCAGGTTAGAACAAGTATCACAGTCATAACAGGTTCCCAGTTTTCTCAGTTTGTAACAGAGTTGGTAACAGTTTGTAACCAATTAAACAGTTTGACCCGAACAAAGCTTGTGGGCTCACACACTTCCTTTTATGTCCTGGGGTGTGTCCGCTTCCCCAGTAAACCCTGATTGAAACCTCCCACAACTCCGTTAGTTTTACTAATTAATCCTGAAGGTCCGGGAGCAAGACAAGAACTCTGAGATTTAAAGCAAACAGTTTCAAAAACTCCCGTAGTCACATCATGTCCTGAGGATGAGTTAGCTTCCTGAATAAAACCTGATTGAAACATCCCACAGCTCTGGTAAAGTTTTCTTAATTAATCCTGAAGGTCCGGGAGCAAGATAAGAACTCTGAGATTTACAGCAACAGTTTCAAAAACTCCCGTAGTCACAACATATACATATACATATACATATACATATACATATACATATACATATACATATACATATACATATACATATACATATACATATACATATACATATACATACATACATACATACATACATACATACATACATACATACATATATATATATATATATATATATATATATATATATATATTTTTTTTTTCTTAAGTTTTTGGGGTACTTACATGTATGGCCTTCAGCTTTGTTCGGAGTATTTTCCACGTCATAGTAGTGGTGCTTTTAAAGTTGTAGCAGCGTTTCAGCAGAATCTCATCTGCCATCATGATGATGGCAGATGAGATTCTGCTGAAACGTTGCTACAACTTTAAAGCACCACTACTATGACGTGGGAAAATACTCTGAACAAAGCTGAAGGCCATATATATATATGGATTTTTGGTTATTTGGGTTTTCTCCCACGTAAAATTAGAAGTGTCTAGGCAACGTTTCGATGAAGTCTCATTCATCATCTTCAGGCTTGTGTCTTCAGCTTTGTGCTTCTCAGAATAATGTGAGCTTGCAGCTGCTTCTTCCTTTTAACTGCTAGTGGGGGTGTGACTTGATTGGGTGGGGTTTGGCTGTGTTCGGATTGAGTGGGGTGTGTTCTCATTGGTTGGGGTTTGGCTGTGTTCTGATTGGTTGGGGGTTGGCTGTATTCTCATTGGCTGGGGGTATGTTCTGTTCAGGTGGGGGCTTGGTTTTGCTCAGGTTAGTCTTAGTTGCTGGGGATTTGAGCTGGTGAGCTGTGATCCTGCTGTTTGGCTTCGCGTTTGTGGTCGTGCCACATCTTCATGGTGGGCATCAGTTCACGTTATGTATGGGTCGGAGGGGTTTGAAGCGGGTAGTGATGCAGCTGCAGTGCGGCTTCTGGTCCGTGGTCATGTCTCATCTTCTGTGTGGGTGTGAATCTGCTTTCTATGTGGAAGTGTAGTGGTAGCATCTTGTGTGGCCCTCGTGCGTGTGGGTCTGGTGTCATTCTTCATGTTAGGTACTCGCTTGTTCATGAGGGAGGGTTTCCAAATGGCTGATAGGTGGGAGGTATCATCTTGTTTATTCATGCTGTGTGGGCGTTTCTCTATCTCTATGGCTTCTCTGATTATTCTGTTGTTGAAGTGTTCAGTTTTGGCGATAGTTCTGGTATTTTTAAAGTCAATCTCATGTCCTGTGGCTTTGATGTGTTGGACCAGGGAAGAGGTCGGTACTTCTTTTTTGATTGAGTTCTTATGTTCTTCAATGTGTACACTTATTCTTCTGTTAGTTTGTCCGATGTATGTGGTGGGGCAGGCGGTGCAAGGGATTTCATATACTCCTTGGTTTTCTAACTCGATTTTGTCTTTAGGGTTTCTTAGGATGGTGGATAATTTTCTGTTTGTGCAGAATGCTGTTTTAATGTTGTGTTTTTGGAGGATCTTGCATATTTTGTCTGTAGTGCCTTTTATATATGGGCTTTGCTGTTCTCTTGTTCTCTTTCTTGGATTTTGGTTGGGGTTTCTTTTTGGATTAGGTGGGTAATCTTCTTTCTTTGGAATCCATTGGCTGTTAGTACATTAGTGAGAGTGTGTAGTTCGGTTTTTAGGTGTTGTTCATCGGCTAAGCATTTTGTTCTGGAGATGAGTGTCTCAGCTACGGAATTGATCGTTGATGGTGTGAGAGTGCGTGTAGATAGCGGTTTGTATGTGTTTTCTTCTGGTAGATGGTGTGTCCTAGGGAGCCATTGGATTTTTTGTATACTAAGACATCTAGGAAGGGGAGTTGATTGTTAGCTTCGGTTTCCATGGTGAATTGTATTTTGGGGTATAGGCTGTTGAGGTGTGTGAGGAAGTTGTTCAGTTTTTCTTTCCCATGTGGCCAGATTATGAAGGTGTCATCTACGTATCTGAGCCAGAGTTTGGGTTTGTGATCATATTTTTCTAGAGCTTGTGTTTCAAAGTGTTCCATGTAGAGGTTTGCGATGACAGGTGAGGGGGGTGACCCCATGGGTGCTCCTTCTATTTGTTTGTATTTTTGTCTGTTGTAGGTGAAGTATGTATTGGATAGGCAGTGGTTGGTCAGATCTAGGATGTGCTTGGGGGGGTTGTATTTGTTTTGGATGGCTGTCAAGGCTTCTTTTATTGGCACTTGGGTGAAGAGGGATATGACATCTGCATGAGAGAAAGGGATCTTTAGGGATCTTTTCCTGGACCATTCTTTTTGTTAAATAGACAGACCAACAGGTGTTATAACATTTATTTTATCTACCAGGATAAACAAATAGGTAGACTCCAGAATAAAATCAAATGATCAGAAGGTGAGTCAGATAGGACCTGATGCAGACAAACACAATCAGCAAGTGAGGGACAGTATTGTGGACACTGATCCTAATAAAGGGGTGTGATCTAACAATAAGCACAGGTGACAATATAATTTTTACAACCAATATCTGTATAAGCCTGAACCTATTTAATTTCCCCTACTCCCTCAAGTTTCATTTGCACACTTTCTGCTTCTCCTTTATTACAATGTCTAAATTTATCACAGAATGTAAACATTTAACTTGTGACACAAATCATCCTATAAAATGTCAGCTATGAATCAGACTTATCAGAATTATTGAAATACAAATAGTAATTAGTAGCTTAATTCTAGGAGCAATCGTTTACACATATCCATTATTTATCTGCCTTTTTTGTTAATAAAAGTTTTATTGATTTTAACAACAAATAAAAACACATAAAACATAAAACATAACATGAAAACATCATCATTCTTCATAAATTTACAGACAGTGTATCGGTTGGTTTACCACTCCTTTTTGTGCATCCATTTCGTAGTCATCATAATAATTATGTTACATAATAACTCATATTATCAATCAACAATTATATATCCTAATATCATTATTAAACAATCATTTGACTATAATTTTACTAATTCATACTTAAGCGAGATAACTATAATTTAGTTAATTTATTTTATAACAAATCGTAAAAACATACCAAATCTATCTTAATAAAATATTCTAAAATATTATCAAAACCAAAAAAATATATATATTCATTGTTTCCTAGGTTTCTAAATATTCTATTATTATATTGTTTTATCTAACCATTGATAAAAAAGATCCCAAACTTCATAAAATTGTTTATCTTCTTGTTCTCTAATTTCAAATGTCAATCTACTCATTTCAGCACATTCCAGTATTTTTCTTAATAATTTCTTCCTCTAATGGTATTTTCTCACTCTTCCAATTTTTAGCAAATACAATCCTAGCCGCTGTTAACACATTTACAATCAAATACTTTAAGTTTTTATTGAATGTATCAGGTAAGATTCCCAATAGAAAAATCTCCGGTTTCAAATCTATATGTTCTTTTGTCATTTCTTCCAACCATATGCAATTCTAGTCCAGTATTTCCTGGCCTCCTCACAAGTCCACCACATATGGTAATATGAGCCAGGATCTGATGACATTTCCAGCACTTTTCAGATTTGTTCTTGAACATTCTTGCTATTCTTGTCGGGGAAATGCCACCTGTAAAACATCTTATACAAATTTTCTTTATATGCTACTGACATTGTCATTTTATAATTTTGAGACCACAATTTTGCCATTTCTCTAAATCAATCCCATATCCAAAATTCTTCCCCCAAACAATCATTGTTTCTTTGACTTGTTCTTCCTCTAATTTAATTTCCAACAAATAACTATATAGTTTTTTAATCACTTTTCATCAGAACCTGTCAAAATCCTATCTAGATCAGTCAATTTATCATAAAATCCTTCTGTTTTAGAATCTTTAAGATACCTTGAATGTATTTGCGCATATGAAAACCAATTCATCTTTATATCTTGTTCTTCTAGCTTTTGCATCATTTTAAGTTCACCCTTTTCATCCAGTATTTCCCCATATCTAACTGTTTGTTCCTCCTTATAGATTATGGGATAGGAAAAAGCTTCGATAGTTGATAACCAGACTGGTATTTTCAAATAACATTGTTTCTTAATTTTCTCCCAATTCAACCATAATGATTCCCGTATATAATGCCTTCTGAAATAACCCTGCGATTTAGTTCCCTTATACCATAAAAAGGCATGCCAACCCAATAATAAGTCATGTCCTTCCAATGCCAGTAATCTAGACTTTCTTAACATTATCCATTCTTTAACCCACATTAAATTTGCAGCTTGATAATACAACTCCCAATTAGGAAGGCCAAATCCTCCTCTAGTTCTAGCATCCTGTAAAAGTTTTAGTTTTATTCTCGCTTTCTTACCTTGCCATATATACTTCAACACCATTTTATTTAATTCATCAAAGTAATCTTTACCAAGCCTAATTGGTATTGTTTGAAACAAATATAAAATTCTGGGTAAAATATTCATTTTAATTGTTGAAATTCTACCTATCAAAGATAATTGTAGGTTTTCCCATTTTTTCAAGTCAGATGCTATCTGCTGTTTAAGTTTAATATAGTTATTCTCTTTCAATGTAGTACATCTTGACGTCAAAAATATCCCCAAGTATTTAACTTTACTCGTAACTTGAATTTTCAATAGGTCTGCCAACTCTTCTCTTTGCCTTAATAACATATTTTTTGTCAGAATCTTTGTTTTGTCTTTATTTATTTTCAAGCCAGCCATCTCACCATACGTCTCTATCTTTTAAAGTAATTTTAAAGCTGTCTCTAGAGGGTCTTCCAGAATAAAGACCAAATCGTCCGCAAAGGCTTGCAATTTAAATACCTCCTTTTTAACTTTCATTCCTTTTATATTTGTATCCTCTCTAATATTTCTATTTAACACTTCCAAAGTCAATACAAATAACAAAGGGGATAGTGGACATCCTTGTCTTGTGCCTTTTTAATATTGATAGAGTCTGTAAATTCTCCCTCTATCATCACTTTTGCTGTTTGCTTATAGTATATAGCTTCTATTGCTTGAATAAATTTTCTAGCAAAACCCATCTGTTCCAATAATAATAACATAAATCTCCAATTCACATTATCAAATGCCTTTTGAGCGTCTAAAAATATCAAAGCCATTTGCTTTTCAGGGTGTGCCTCATAATATTCCAACGTGTCCAAAATTACTCTCATGTTGTCTTTAATTTGTCTCTTTGGTAGAAATCCATTCTGATCAGGATGAATAAAATTATTTAGGTATTTTTAAGGCTTTCTGCCAAAATTGAAGCAAATATTTTGTAATCTGCATTCAATAAAGAAATAGGTCTATAGTTCTTAATTTGTGATGGGTCAGCCCCTTCTTTTGGGATAAGCGTAATATAAGCTTCTGACCATGTTTTAGGTATTTTCTTATTTATCATAACTTCATTCATAATTTCTAACAATGGAATACTCAACGATTCTTGTAATGTTTTATAAAATTCTGCCGGGAAACCATCTGGTCCTGGTGCTTTCCTGTTATTCTGTCTATTGAGTGCTTCAGTTAATTCCATCATTGTTATAGGGTTTTCTAACATTTTCCCAGTTTCATCAGGTATCTTAGCATTTTGTAAATACTGTTTGATTTTCCCCTCATCAAAATCCTCCTGCTTATATAATTGTGCATAAAAGTCTCGAATAATTCTCTTTTTCTCCTTATTACCATGACAAACTTGACCTTGTTCATCCATTAACTGTAGTATTCTCCTTGATTCTTTCTCTTTTCTCAGTTTGTATGCTAACCATCTACCTGGCCTGTTTGCATCCTCAAAATAGTTCTGTTTGGCGCTTCTGATTTTTTGCGCCAATTCTTCTTTCTCTGTTTGATCCATTTTATGTTTAATTATGTCCATTTTAAATTTAATATCTTTTTTCTGTGGCATTCTCTGTAATTCTTTTTCCAATTTTTTATAATCATCTTCTAAAGTTTTAATCATTTGCCTCTTCCTAATATTCTTTTTCTTTGTATATTCCATTATCAATCCTCTTGCATATGCCTTCATTGTGTCCCAAACATTCTGTATTGAAGTATCTTCTTTTCTATTTTCATTAAAGAAGGCCAATTCTTTTTCCATCCATTGTGTAAAATCTTTTTCCTTTAAGATAGTATTATTTAATGTCCATCTAGATCTTCTTTTTTGTCCTTTCCATTTAATTGTCATTGGGTTATGATCTGCCCATGTACTTGTTTCAATATTTATTTCTTGAATATTAGATAATAATTCTGCTGACATCCAAATCATATCTATTCTGGACCATGATGAATGCCTATTCGAATAGAAAGTATATTGTTGAGTTTTAGTATTTCTTTCCCTCCATATATCTTTTAAATTTAGTTCCTCTATCATTTCAAAAAAGGATTTAGGGAGAATCTTCCTATTTTGTCGTGGTATTTTTGCTGTGTAGTCCAATTCATTGTCTACAATTCCATTAAAATCTCCCATTATAAATATATTAGCGTAGTCCAATTCAATTATTTTCATATGTAGTTTTTTATAGAATCTTTTTTGTTTATCATTCGGAGCATAGATTGCAACCAAGAGTATCTTTGTGTTATTATCCACAATTTCAACCATTAATACTCTTCCATCTTCATCAGTATAAATCAGTTTCGCTGGAATGGTTTCTTTAATATACAAAACCACTCCTCTTTTCTTACAATGGGCCAAAGAAGTAAAAATTTTCCCTATTTTTGGTCGCACCAATAATTGTTGATGTTGTTTTTTAATATGTACTTCTTGTAAGCAAATTATATCAAATTTTAATTTCTCTATTTTATGAAAGGTTTTCCTTCTTTTAGTAGCTGAATTATTTATCTGCCTTTTTATTGCAGCATTTTTTACAACATTGGCAGGGTACATGTAACACAGAAGTTACTAAGTTAGTATTTCAGCTGGATTTCTCTTTTACACTTTTATCTTCATCCCTCATGTTTAGGGTCCTTTCTCAAATCAATTCTATCTCAGCATGGAGTTCAAAGGAGGTAGGATAGTCTAATACACCTCAAAATGTTTTTTCCATCTCCTCGAGAAGTTCTCATTTATTTGAATAAAAAAGGCCATGGGAAGAGTGTGGAATTCCTATACTACTGAATCTTTCTGATGATTCAGGTACAGTGGTAGTATTCTGCCAGTTTGACCCAGTTCAGGCAAACCTGTAGCTCCAAGGATCATCTGTGAGCGAACCCGATTCAGTCCGACAATCAGCTGCTGGGCCCTCCCATCTGAACTTTATTTCCTGCTTTTCAACCTTAGCTGCTTTGCGTAGCACAGCAGATTGCCGTGCATCAGCTGTTGAAGACAAAGGGAGGAGTGCAGGATTGCAGGAGAAAGGTAACAGCAAACCCTCTGCATGCATGTGTGCCTACCAAGCCACGCTCACAGAACCGGTGGTAAAAAAAATTGAAACCTACCACTGTTCAGGTAACCAAGACTGTTGCTACAACAGGTAAATACATACTTCCCTCAGGTGAAAGCCGAGAATTATGTTTCAAGTAAATGTTGAAATGTCACATTTAGTATGGATCAAAGACTAGGTGAATTGAACAACTGGATCATAATATGATCGTAATATGGTGAATATTATTTTACTCTTTACCTTTTTTCATTTTATTCTAAACAACATGTCAGTTTATCCCTGGTATATTCCCATTTTCCTTTCTGCACACACTAATTACACAAGATCATTTCTAAGTGATTATTGCAAACATTGTGCAACTTCTTTAACAGGGGCCTGGGGCATTATATTCCTATGAGGGATGGAGAGAGTGGGGAGTGAGAGTGAGCTACTTTGCCACTGAGGTCTTCTAGCAGATGTGATTGCTTGGGCAGAAGTAGTATAAAATCAAATTTAAGCTATTCACTAAGACAGAGGTTTTCAAACTTGACAGCTTTAAGAGTTGTGGACTTCAACTCCCAGAATTCCTCCTCCAATCATGTTAGCTCAGGAATTCTGGGAGTTGTAGTCCACAAATCTTAAACTTGCCAAATTTAAAGACCCTTGCACTAAGACTTTGGAAAGGATCGGAAAAGTATGTATATTTTTCTCAAGTTAAAATCTTGGGATACTACTTAGAATAAAAATGAATTTGAAGACTAGTTGGCATCACGGCAGGAATGGCTGGAAAATAGCAGAGCTTTGCTGAGCTCCATGAAAACCAACCGGTAACTGCTTGCTGGGAGACCCTAGAGGGTCAAACCCATCTTGGAAGAGTGGTGAAGAAAGGAGAGGTGCTTCGTTGATCACGAGGAAACAGCAATTTCCTCATTAGATCTGAAGAAAGCTCTCCCAAACGGCAGCAGGGACGATGGCCATTTTGGCAAGTCACAGGCTGTGACAACTGGGACAATAAGATTTGTGCTGGAATGTTTCATGAACAGAACAGTGAAACTGGGTGAGATAACTTCCAACTTTTATTCTAGAAATCTAATACAACTAAAATAATTCCATACATTAATCTCCAAGCATTCAGAAAATGGTGATTGGATACATGGAGAAAGATTTAAAACTCAGATGTGAAAGAAATGACTAAAGATAGAAAGCCTAGAAAAGATTTAACAACAACTTGAAAAGTGATGATTGGGAGAAACTGCTTTTTTTTTTTTACCCCTCTTGATCTGTTGACAATCAGCTGCTTGCATTTAATGTTGGAATTTGGAACAGGGGAGTCATCTACTGGAGGAAAAAGATCACTGCAGAATGGAAAACTCAACATGAAAGTGATAATTTTTTAATATAAATAAAGGAAAGGAGGAAAAGTAAACAACACCTGGAAAGCCACTTGACCTTGATTCTACTTCAATAGGCGATCTGGATGTTTGGAAACATTTAGTGAACATTTTGAAGATCTTTAAGACAAATTGAATTGCAAATAACTAAAACTCTATTGAAACTGTTTACTGAATGGTGGACTTGAAAGACTTGGGGAAATTTGATGGGCCAATTTGGATTTGGACTAACGTTTTACTAATGTTACTTGACAGAACATCCTACGAGGCAAAAGAAAGGTGATAGAAGAAAAAAGAAAAGAAGAAAAGCTAAATAAGATTTTAAAATTTGGACATTTGGGAAAGGTGTAAACTGGAAAATTATAAAGAGTGTAAATTATCAAATAGCTTTTAAGGACTATAAATTTAGGGGATTGGAGGTATAATTCTGGGACTGATTAAATTTTATTAACAATTGGCTTTTTTGGAGTTTTTAGATATTGGGATATTGGAACCTTAGTGGGGTATATTGAATAATATATATTATATTAAACTATTACAAAATGACTCAACAAGGGATGAAGGAATGTTATTGATGAATAAAAGTATGCATGAAAATGTGATAAAGAATCATAAGGAGATAATGGGATTGTTCAAAGATAAAGATGTGACTGTACAAGATCCTCAACAAATGGGGAAAAAAGATGAACATAATATTCAGAAAAGAGATGAGAAATCAGGAATGATGGAGGAGACAAATCAAAAGAAGTTGCAAGAGGATAAAGACATTGAAGAGATAGCAACAATAAGTATGAATCAAATATATAATCCTTTAAGAGTTGACACTAAAACAGAGGAAAAAAAGAAAAATCTTCCCAAAATAATGAAAGGATTATGGATGGGTGCTCAAATGATGCAGCAGAAGGAGACAAGGAGTAAGCCAGAGGCAATCTTTAGTTTGTATAAAAATGTTAGAAAGAGATATAAGATTCCAAGAGAGAAATATAAAAGAGTGACCACAAAGTCAATAAATGATGACATTTTACAAAGAACTAGAGACGATGGATAGAGATAAAATACCTGTCAATATGGTGATTACATTATAAACTAAAAGAAAAAAGTAGAAAGTACAAGTTGGGGAAATAGTAGTAAACATATTGATAGATAATAGAATTTACTATAATCATAAGCATATTAAGGTTAGAAGATAGAAGTCTATTATTGGATAACCTAATTGTATTATTGTAGTAACAGAGGAGATCCTGTAGATGGCACAAGCAGCACACTGCTGTGTCTAATACAGGGGCCTCTTTGCATGATTTTACTCCCTATCTTGGGCTGGAAAGTCCCGGACTTGTACATCTCGGCACCCTGCACAATGGCTGGTCTTTGAAATCCATCACCTGGCACCCGACCAAGGGCCTCAACCCCATGGGGTCGCAACTCCCAACAAATTTACCATTGTCGGGAACAGACCCCTAAGGTGCTCACCTTCATCCCACGTGACCTATCAGTGGTAAGTATGGGTTGCAATCTATCTCAGCACCAGTATAAACATGTTCAGGAACTCAGATTCCTGCTACATAAAGGCTGAAATAAGGAAGCTGGTGGGAGGTAGGGAAACTTTGTCCCTGGTATCCTGAGTGCAGACCCTCAAGTTAAACGATTGGATAAAGATACGGCATGCTTTACATCTTGAACCCAGGGCTCCAGTCCATCAATGGTATCAATGCTGTCAAGCAGTGGAAACATCTGGCTCTGATGTCTCAGCAAGACAACAATTGACTACAAGCCCCTTCCTGATTATGATCAGGTAAAAATTGTCACCCCAAAATCTTCTCCAATTGGACCTTCAGATCCTTCTGAGGAAGCTAAATCTTTTGCTTCTCCATGGCCATTGTACACCCCCATAAGGCAAGTATCAGAGGAACAATTAGAAAAAGGGGGAGATTCAAGCTAGAAACCCAGGACAGAGACATATAAATTTACTTGTTTAAAATTTTTATGTTTAATCTTTTTAATTATTTAGTGCTTAAGGAGATAGAACAATGGGTGTAACTAGAATACAGGCAACTGCTCTCTTCTTTTTTTTTTAAACAAATTTTATTAATTTTTAAAAGCATACAAAACATACAAGATAAACATAAAACCTTTTTTCTAAAAAATTCTAAAAATTATTTGAAAGTTTTACAACATTAACACATTTCCTTACAATCACATACTTTCCCTTTCTAACTTCCTTTATTTTCTTCTATCTTTCTCTCCATTGTCCTTTTCTAACCTTCCTCCAAGGTTTTATTAGCTCATTCAAACATAAACACATAAGAACACAAAACATATAAACATTAAAAAAACATCTTTTCTGAAAGTTGCTTAATCCCGGTCAAAACTCTTTGTACAGACACCAACTCAAATTCATATTCATTTTATATGCCATTCCATATCTTATTACCATTTTCAATTTTTATATAGCTTCTTCTCTCTCTTAGATTCTCTTAATTTTATTTTATTTATCTCATCTCAATTCAAATCATAATATTTATTATTCTTTGTCTGTTTATTTCCAGCTATCGATTTATCTTTCTTCTTTAAAAAAAAAAAAAGCTTCTCCTGTACACTAATTGGAGTATGACGCCTTTACCTCTTTCCCCTACATTTATAATATTTAATATAAAATACCTAACTTACATTGGGATTCTATTTGGTACATTCTAAAATTATACAATATTATCAATACCAATACTAATCTATTCATTAATATTCATATTCTTTTATATCATAAACACTTAGCACATTACTTTTCAATTAATTAACATACTTTTGTGGGAGCACCTACTTTCCATAATTATCCCCCCCATCACATATTTTAAATCATTATTTCATTAAGGTATTCCTGCTTCTCCTACTTCAAATCTCTCCTTTCAAAAAAAAAAAATTTCCACTGAAATAACACAATCTAATTAATATTGACATTCATTTGTATCTTTCTCTCCAACTCCTTTATATCTTAACCATTTTATCCATTTCAATTAAATAACATGCCTTTTGGGAATACTTATATTTTCCACAATTATTCCCCCCCCCACATCATATCTCAAATCCTTATTTCATGAAATGTTCCCCTTTTCTTAAGACAAATTTCACTAAGTTATATTAAACATTTTATCACACTTTAAATTACACATTATTTCCAACTTTCTAAAATTATTTCTAAATACAAATTTCAAAAACAATCTTCTGTACCTTTAGAATCCCTTTATCAATAAAGTTTACCCATTATCTCTAAAAAACTTTTGTTTCTTTACATCTTGCTCTCTACTATTGAGGCTTCTCGTCCCCTTTCTCCCTTGCTTATTCTTCTCTCTGTCCTCTTTACCCCTTTGCCTCTCCACCTCCCTTTTTCTCTGCTTTCCTCCTTTCTGTTGTCTTCTAACATAATATCTCTTTTTCATCTTGTTTTTCTCTTTTTTGATTGCTTTTATAGGTCTTAAAGTCTCTTTTTCCTTTTTCTCTTTCTCCTTTCCTTTCTCAGCCAAAGTCACTTGTTCATCAAAAATGGCTTCTTCTTTATCCCAGTCGTCCTGTTGTCCGTTCAATTTTACATAAGTGTAGACCGCCATTTCTAAATACTGAAAAAGAGTATCAAAAACATCCTTCCCTTCTTGCTTTTCTTTTTCATATTTTTGATATAAAAGTTTCAGTCTGTCCACAAGTAATGCCATTATAAAGAGAAAAAGTTTTCCCAAGCAACCACCCAAGTGCTTTTAATCAGAGATAATTCTCAAAAGTGGTAAAATCACCAAGCAATCCAAGTAGGTTAATTCTTTTAAGCACTTTCTCCTTCACTTTCTCTTTCTGGCTGCCAAAGCCTCGCAAACCGGAAGCCGGCAACTGCTCTCTTCTGATGAACTGGATGGCAGAGTCGGATGTGGAAGGCATGCCCATTGATTTCAGTGTTCCACAGTTAGCTCTGCTGTTCAGAAGCATGGAACGAGACAAAGAGTTTGATCACAAAGTTCCATTTAATATATATCTTTCAGAAGCCTTGTTAGTATTTATAGCTCTTTAAAAATCCAGGCAGTCTTCTCCTTATTTTCAAATTCTAATCCAATTTTTCCCTCTCCCTTCCCACTCACAGCAAAAAAAAAAATTTTAAGTCTTTTTTTAAAAAAAATCATTCAGAAATCCTTATCTCTTCAGTATTTAATTACCTAGATTTTCAGATTTCTCTTGTTGTTCCATCCGCTGTCACGTTAGAAAGGAGAGTGAAGGAAAAAAAAACCTTTCCCTTTTAGAATTCTGTGCGCCACTTGTAACTCTCTCTGGAAACAATGTAACAACTTCTCCATAGCAATTTCCAAGCCCCAGGAAACTTTCTTATCCCTTGGCAACTTTATCCCGGTCCAGAAACAACTCTCACGATTTCCCCGATTTTCTTCCTTCTGCACAATCTTATCCGTTTGCAGGTTTCTTCATGGTGGCCATTGCTGACCGCCGCTCTTCCGCCTCAGGAAAAGGGGGTTTTGCTGGCTGGGGAGGGGGTCTGCGACACCCCCTACCCCTTGCCAGATCCCCTGTCTTCAGCTGCCCCTGCAGGCAGCTATATCCCCCAGATCCAAACGGATTGGGGGAACCTTGGCAGTGAGCTCGGCAGGGATCGCGCTGGATCGCAAATCCCTGCCGCTGCCAAAGCCTCGCAAACCGGAAGCCGGCAACTGCTCTCTTCTGATGAACTGGATGGCAGAGTCGGATGTGGAAGGCATGCCCATTGATTTCAGTGTTCCACAGTTAGCTCTGCTGTTCAGAAGCATGGAACGAGACAAAGATCCGTGTTTAAAATAGAGCCCCTCCATACAGTACATTGGGGCTGATCAAAGAAGATATGGTTGATTTATGTTTTTATATTTGGTAGAAGGAACTAAGAGAAGAAGAAAATGTTTATTGTATTGTTCTTTTCAGGATGCAATTTACATTAAAACTTCTTAGATGTGTATGTATAATAATGTATAATAATTGCATGCAGAATTGAACTTAGATGTGTATGTATAATAATGTAAAATAATTGTATGCAGAATACTATTGAATTGAAGAAAAATATCCTTTACCTATGTATAGCGCCAGTTGGGGCTGCTGCAGTTCAAAATAAAATAATTGTAACATGTTTGGTAGCCAGAGATTTAAATTGGCTTTTTGGATTGTATTTAGAGCTGTGGGAAGCAGATAGGCAGTGGTTAGGGCCCACAATCACATTTGTGATTGGAACCACTCCTTGAGTTATCCCACTTCTCTAAGAACAAACTACAGGTTGTCCAAAGAAAGAAAACATGGAAATTTAAAGGGACAAAACCTTCCCAGGTCTGGAAATGTTGTGTGTGAGAATGTGTCTGTGTGTAATCATTTCCAGACCTGGAGGATGAGACCCTCTCATAACAGTACAGAAAATTATTTAGACAATAGAGCTTATTGGCTCCCAGAAAAGAATTGTAAGTATGCAAGCAGTCTGATTACAGTACAAATTTGTGAGTATGTTGATGGTAAAAAAAAGTTGGTGTAAATGTTTGTGTGTTGACCCCCATCCCAGATTAAAAGGAGAGTAAGAAATAGTGTGTGCAAGGAAATGAGAAAGGTCCGGACATGAGAAAGATCCCATGGAGAAATGTATGTGATTTACTGGAAAGAGAGGATTATTTGTGTGCGCTTTACTGATATTGAGAATTATTTGTATGTGATTTACTGGAGAGAGAGAGATTTATTTTGTTGAAAAAATGTTCAGTGGAGAAAGGGGGTGAGATTTCTGTGTAGTAATTTCCCCCTTCTTGTCCTCACTGGTTGTTAACTTTTTACCTTGTAAAAGCAGAGGCGGGGGGGGGGGAGGTTTTTGCTCACTTTAATAATTTTTTTCTCCTCATTTTTCTTAATGCTTTTTCAAACAAAGGAGCCTTAGATGGCTAGGTTGAGTTTGGCAATTTGCCTAGAACGTTATCTTTAAAGATGGCTCAGTTCCCAGGTGGGCAGTTTGCCTGGAACATTATCTTTGAAGATGGCTCAGTTCCCAGTTTCAACAAGGGAATCAAAATTAATATTTTGATTAAAGCAGAGAATTGACACTAAAATTTGACTCCATCAGGAGGGTTTACAACAAGAATGTGAAGAATGCATAACTATTATCAGCACAACAGGCAAAATCCCAAAAGGTATACAACGGACTTTGCAAATAACTTTTTCTTTGAAATTTTTGATAAGTACAGTAAGGTGTAAATGGTGGAGTTATGTAAATCTGATTTTCAATTTTATTTTCAGAATAACATATCTCTTCAATGTGTTTTAACTGACTATGTAGGCTGTATTGCATTTCGGTTGCCTAAAGATACTAGGCTTGCTTGTTTAATGACTTTTTCCTTTCCTGTCCATCTACTACTTTCTCCTTCTCCGTTGTCCCCATTGCTTTTACTGTTGTCCCCGTTGCTTTTACTGTTGTCCCCGTTGCTTTTACTGTTTTTTCAGATGATGGGCAAAACAAGAGGAGCAAATTCTTACAAGGATGTTGGTACCTGGAAGGTGTCCTACACTGCAATGCAGTCCTCACCTCAAAGTTCTGAATTATCTTCTGAAATTTTAACTTTTCAAATCTTTTCTCAACAGCCTTTCAATTTATTCTCTGACTCTCATTATGTATGTCAATTTATTTTTAATCTTCCAGATGCTTATATCACGCCCAGGACTGCCCCCTTCCTGGACCTCTTTCTGAAGGCAATAGTTATGATGACACTGCTGTTCATATTTTACCTACTTTGTTTTCAGATTTGTTTTAGTCACTCTTTTTTCCATCAAAACACTGAAGGATTGGCACAAGCTTGTCATATGGGTCCATAATTTTTCATGGTTTGTCATGGTTACAACAGGTTAAAAAAAGTATCATTTACCTTAAGTTAATTGAATGTTTCTATTCAAAATTTAACTATTTGGGGGTGAGGCTGTGCTGCTGTGCTTGTTCCTACAGGACCTTTGTGGAACCAAGGATGTTGTGGCACCAATCCCTGGATCCAGTTCTCTGATGTCTTTTACTTATCTGAAGCCTATGATGTGGAACATTAGCTTTCTACATGTTTAGTTCCTGTCTGCACTCCTTCTGCAGTAATACAAAAGTTCACTGGCTTAAGTGGATTTTTATTAAGTGGGAGCTTTAACTATGGGGCTATATCTAATTGGGGATTTGCTGCTTATTACCCACCCCCTGGTGTGATTTCTTTGCACACCCCAGTGGTAGCAATCCCTGCAAATATAACCTGTGCAAAAGTAGTTAATTGTACATCTTCAAGTAAAAAACCTCACTGTCATTGCATTAGCTCACCTACTTTGAACTGCATAGCTTTGGAAAAGCTTTCTTTAACTTTGCCCATGTTTGGCTACTGCAAGGATGGTTTTTTACATGTGGTCAAGAAACTTTTAATTATATTCTTGCTAATATTAGTGAAGCACAATGCTGCCTCAACTGGTTGATTCCTGTTTTGCTCTCTAAACAACAAATGCATCAATCAAATCATTCTCGACATGGGATCACACTAGATCAGGGGTGGGCAAACTTTTTGGCTCGGGGGCCTCATTGACTTTTAAAATTTGACAGACGGGCCGGGTCAGCACAAGATACGATACATATAAAAAACTGCAAAATCTCCGCAAAATCAAGTCACTGCGCCTAATGCGCCACCTGGTGTCGAAATGCCTGTCATTACAAGTCAAAATCAAATGAATGCAATCATTCAATCATTCACATCAAACCTTAATTCTGTACCAATCTTCGGCGGGCCGGATTAAAAAGACCAACGGGCCAGATGTGGCCCGCGGGCCGTAGTTTGCCCACCCCTGCACTAGATAGTACTTGTGATTCTCAAACAGCCTTACTTAATAAAGCAGAATATGTAGTGCTAGCTTTGTCTATAGTGGGTGTGCTAGCAATTGCTGCTCGTGCTCACCTTAACATTAATTCTGTTGCATGTAATTTAGCAAAAACAATTAATGTTACTTCTTCAGCTATCTTAACAATCAACCACAAGATGCAAGCATTGAGGAAGGCTATTCTACAAAATCTATGTTGTTTTAATTTGTTTGATGGGTCACGAGCCATCTAGCACCAGCTTAATACTTTATACAATTTGGCCTCAGATTTGAAAATTGATAATGTAGGACCTTGGTGGAAAAGCTTTTGGGCTTGGTTGCCCACAGGCGTAATGGGAAATATTCTACACTACGTAGTCATTATTTGTGTTTTAATTAGTGGGTGTTGTTTTGTTCAATGTCTCCCTTCTCTTTGCAACATATGTATCACAGCTTTTCACCCTAAACCCCCTCCTACATTGCCTCAGGGTCAGGTATATGCCTTGTATAAACAACTGCAAGTGTGCTCTTCTACTGATTATTATAATTCCCTTACTAACTCCTCTTATGATTATGCCTTGTCTAAAAATTTTTTAAAAAGTGAGATGTAGTAACAGAAGATATCTTGTAGATGGTGGAAGCAGCACACTGCTGTGTCTAATACATTGGCCTCTTTGCATAATCTCACTCCCTATCTTGGGCTGGAAAGTCCAGACTTGTACGTGACCTCACCTTACTAACATCACCACTATTCTTAAGGATTGGTTGGGAGGTTTCACCAATCCTAATGCTGTATCTATGAGGGGATTCACCAATCCAAATGCTGTATCTATGTTGCCTTTGTCTACTTGTAAAAATGGTATAAAAGTAATAAACACTGCCCAGGCAGTCAGACATCTTGGGACCCTGCACAATGACTGGTCTTTGAAATCCATCATATTATTATTACTAATAGTGTGTAAAAAGTATATT